>NC_092208.1:68121673-68264173 GCF_043381705.1 Parasteatoda tepidariorum
AGGAATGGAGACGTTTACCCCAAGAACTCCTGGATAATCTGGTGCTTAGCATGGAGAGACGATGCCAAGCAACAATTATAGTAAGGGGAGGGCATATCCCATACTAGGGAACATCTGCCAGTTGTACTTACGCTTCTTCAGGCAATCACGTGTAATGCCACTATATGTCAAGTAAAGCCTTTTTTTGTTCCATACCCTACTTTAAGCTTTATATTCATTTCTGCGCCATTTTTCTTTTACCATCGTTTAAGTACAAAATAATGTACATCATATTCAAATTTCACGTCAATCGGATGATTTCTTGTAGAGTTATGACAAAAAACGCACTTGTTGCTTAAGTTTTGCCCACCAGTGTAGTTTTTGGGATACGTAAAGTATTTAATTCAATGATATTTATATTTCATTTTTTACTTTGTTAATATTTCATAACTCTGCATGATCTATTTCATTGAAATTATGAAAAGTATTTTATTAGGTTGAGATGCATCAAGTACCACTAGTTCATCTTTTTCTGCCAGCTATAAAGTGTCTTTTTCCAGAACAAATAGAGAAACATTCCGAACGTACAGCTAATACTGTCAATTTTGAAAACAGCTTTTTAAGGAAAAGCCAGAATATGAAAATATCAAGTGTCAAGTAATTGTAAAAAGTCTGTAATAAAAATATTTTGTAATTTACCTGTTTATATGTATTCAAAATAAATTCAATTCAATGCTTAAAAGTTAACGTAATAGCACTAAAAACGTAAAAGTTCACGATTGATTTTTTTATTTGAACAGGTATCTTAAAGAGTTTTATACAAATTTTGTGCTATGATCTTTTTTGGTAAAGCAACTTTTAAAATTGTACATTACAATATTTCTATAACTTATATTAAATAAAAAAAAGTTTAAACGTTACTTTGAGAAACTTATTATTTTCCAAAAGAATTTACATTAGCAATAACAAAAATATACTTGCATTATTTTTTTTAATCTTCTGCTAATTTTACGAATTTTTAAAATAAATTTTTTGGTATAAATTTTGATGGAGAGTTATTTCATTTTCGGCAGTATTTAATTAAGCAATATTTCGGGGCTCATAAGGTTTTCATGAAGTTTTTGTTAATTTGTTTTTTGGTTATCCCATATAAAAAATACATTAATGATTCAAAAGCATTTATAATTAGGTATCGTAATTTTTATGTGGTAGTCATTTGGTTAATTGTTGTTGAAAATTCAATATTACGTTTATAGGATAGTGATAGAAAAATTATTTCTTTGATTCTAATTTTCTTGGGTGAAATTTTACAGTCTTGGTCTTAATACTACATGGTTAAAAAAAATCCTGTTTATCTCTCCTGGACTCTGATAAAGATTCTTCAGACTCTGGCCTTCAATATTAAGTCTGAATTCAGTTTTAAAAGGTAGTAACAAAATGAGCTATTTCAACTTCAAGTCTGTTTTATTGAAAGCATTTAAAAAAAATTTTAATTCTGGACACAGTATGGAGGTATAGTCTCAGAATTTCTTCCTGTCCAACAGAGGGTGCTATAATAATTCTGATTATGCATCACTTGCGTGGCAGGTAACGGATTAGAAGGCTTATTGGGTAGCTGAACAAATACCATACATAATTATTATATACCAGACATAAATTATTATGTCTTTTTGTTCACATTTATTATATTTGATTGTTATTAAATGTGGCCTGTTTATTCATTGGACTATTCTGCACTGAGCCATTTTGCAATAGCATGCTATCCTGCCTTGTATTACATTCCTGTTACACTATGAAAAAGGCACACAGAAATAACTGTTTGTTTTAAAGATGGTAGAAGGTTAAACTAAGTTTTTATACAGCTCAAAAAATCCAAATTTAAAAGATCTTCCTAATTTGTAAAACTTTGCCAACTTTGACTGTTATGATTTTTTTTATATTTGATGACTATTCAACTCTTAGGTCATTACCTCTAACAGTAGCATACTGCCAGTGTTTAATGTTCAATTCTATTGAATGTGTAACATAATTATTTTTTTATAGCATTTGTAAAGAATTAAAATGTTAATTCCTTTAAACAATTAAACTGAAGTAGGAAAATACCTCTTTTATCATCATCTGAAAACAATGATGGGCGACACATGATGGTTTTCTATCTAAATATTTGTCTTAACGTTTGTTGATATTGAAAGCCAGTAAAAGTAATCAACCAATTCTGTTATGAAACGAGCTTTGATTTTTTTCATTGTGTAAGAGATAAAAAGGAGAAAAACTGGCGAACTCTAAAGGAGAAAAACTGGCGAACAAGTGTCAAAAGTAGAGAGAAGTGGATTCGAATTCAAAGGAAGGCACTGGCCCACCCTGGGCTGTCTAGCCAAATATGATGATGATGATGAAGAGATAACGCACTTCAAAACTAGTATTTGTTAAGATTTAGAACTAAGTTGTAGAAAATATTTAAATTTTGGCTATAAACCTAGTAACTAAGAGATGACTAATAAAAATTATGAAATATTCACCAAAAGTAATTTTGTACATAGAATTATCTTTAGGTAAACGAATTTTATAATTGTGTGAGAAAAAAAATTCAATTTGTTTAAAAATTTCTGGAGATATGGTAAAATATGCAAAAAGTAAAAGTAGCATTAAGGGGTCCAAACTTATGATCACTTTTCTGATTAAACTGTGGCTACCTTTTTTGTTTGGAGGTAAGAAATACGAATCCGTCCAAAAAAACGGTATGTTAATTCGGAGAAAGTACATTTTAAGGGAGTGATTTCGTAACTTAAAATATCACCAGCCTTAATTAGCATACTTGAAGTCCCCCTCAAACTATTAAAATTTAATAATAGAATGTGAAGATCCAATCATTAGATCAAAAGTTATTCAGTATGGTCCATTTATTATTATGATTTTTTTTGTTGCACTTTACTTAAGCTGCAGATATTGATATAATGTGGGAGTTTAAACCTAATAATACTGAAATATGACCTAATAAAAATTTCACATGGGGGAGGGGAGGATCATTGAATTTGCTAATCAGACTTTGAAGTTGGCAAAAATATGCAACCAAAAATGCTCACAATAAAAGGTAATTTATAATATTCAACAATGTAATACTATTTTTCTATTCTATATCTAAAGAAACAAAATTGAGAACAGCTTAAAAAGTGATTTAATTTTTTGAATCTCACTACTATACCATACACTAATAGTTTCTATACAATACTATGAGAATTATTTTATTATTGACCAATAAAATCAAACTAAACATATTAGTGCACATTATACACATAAATACAATAGTCACTCATAATATTGCACTGTCAGATATATAGCTGTGTCCCAAAATATTCCTCCACTATTTCAAAGAATTACAGAAAAAAAAACATTTTGTTTTCCTAATGAAAACAAAAATTATTAATCTGTACACATTAACTATGATTTATTGTTTCTTAAGAGTAGTACTAGACTATGGATTCATTTTTTTAAAATTGTGTGAAAAAAAATCATTAATATAAGTAATTTTTAATTTTAAACTATTTATGAAAAAATGTATTATTATCATGTATTTTTTTAACAATAAACATGTATCATACATACAGATAAATTGAACTTTTTTTGTCTTCTGACAAGCGCAATTATAACGAGAGACTACGTTAATACAAAATAAATATAAATAATAAGAGATAAAATAAATATATAATAAGAGATCAAAATATTATCTAGAGGATCGTGTAACTGATTTGTATAAATCATAAATATTTGTAACAGCAATAAATAATATTTATGCATATTAACACAACAACATACTAAGATTTGTGCCAGTGCTCTATCTGTTCAATCAAAATTCACACATTAACAGGAAAAAAAACATGCAGCAATAAATAACTATATAAAATCAACAAAATATATTACTCCAAATGAGGGTTAGAATTCAGATATAAAAACTTAGCAATAATTATCAAGCAAATTTTAAGCAATAATTTCCTTAACAAAAAGTTGTTCATTTTGAATAGAATATATATAATGATATATAAATTTATGATAAAATGCAGAGATGTATAAAACACAAAAGTAAATAAAAAGTATTTAGTTAATATAAATTTTAAAAATGAAATTCTAAACAAAATAAATATAAATTAAGTAATAAAAATTTATATTAAAAGTGCACAAATATGTAAAACATAGACATTATAAATGCAATTTATAAATAAAAAGACATTTAATTTGATTTATACAGATTTCTTTCAACTACAGAACATTTACAAACGTTTTTATACAAATGAAACATTCAGCTTACATTTTTATATAATACAAAATTACATAAAAATAATTTAACAGCTTATTTAAGCAATTTGTTAATATTATACTATATATAAGATGCATTAGAGTTATTTCAATTGCATATTTTATAACTTTCACACTGATGTGTGAAAGTTATAAAATATGCTAGATGGATAGTTGGGGCTGTAAGATCCAAAATATACTAGACTAGACCAACTATATTTGTCAGTTTGAGAAGGGAATCAACTATCTAGAATAATTTTGAAATCAAATATAAAAATTTTTTAACAGTAAAAAAATAAAAAGAGTATAAATAATTGGATCACTGAAAATTGTGATTTTTGAAACAAAGTTAATTTTTATGCAATTTTCCTAAGCATTTTATGTTATTATAGAAATGTAATATTTTGCACAGCTTTTCAAATGCAGTGAGAGAGCTTATAGTTATGTGTAAATAATTTCAGCATAAAATCCTAGATATATTGTAATCCTAAGCAATGGTTTAGAAAACCTCTCTTAGTAATTCATAAGATTAAAAAGGCAATAAATTTTCAGAATAATGTCTCCAAGTCTCTTATTTGATTTTGCCCTACTTTTAAACGAACAGAAATAATTGGTTTTCTGATCATTGATTTGAAAGTAAAATTAATAAATAATTTTGAATCTTTTTTAATCAGAATTAAAATTATGTTATTTAAGAAATGCAATGTTCTACAAAGCCTTTTCAGATGCATCAAGGGAACTTATAGTCATGTGTAATTAAATGGAGTTTAAAATCCTAGATATATTGTATAAACTTCCTATATATATTGTAATCCTAAGCAATGGTTTAGAAAACCTCTCTTAGTAATTCATAAGATTAAAAAAGCAATAAATATTCAGAATAATGTCACCAAGTCTAATACTTGATTTTTCCCTACTTTAAATAGAACAGAAAAAAATTGGATTTCTAATCATTGATTAAAACATTTACATTTGAAGGCATTAAGAGAACTTATAGTCATGTGTAAGCAAAAAAAAATAAAAAATCCTAGTTATATTTTTCTAATTTTAATTCTAAGCGCAGGTTCAATAAATTCATGAGATGGAGAAGATAATCAATATTCAGAATAATGTTGATTAATCCAATGTTTTTTATGTTGATTAAATTAAATTTTTATAACTAGAAATCAAACAATAATTGGACTTCTAATCAATGTCTGAAAACTTTAAATTTGGAAGCAAAGTTTTAAAAACATCTAATTAACTCTATTAAAACATCTAACAATAAAATAAATAAAAACATCCAACAAAAAAAAATAGTTTTAAAATATCTAACACTGATTTTAAAACTCTTTTCAACAGAAGTAAAATTTTATTATAAAAATGCAATATTCTAAACAGCATTATTAGACGCACTGAGAAAGCTCACAGTAATGCCTAAACAAATGAAGCTTTGAACCTTATATAGATTATACCAACTATAATTCTAAGTAACAGTTTAGAAAATCTTAAAATTGCTGTTTTTAATTTTGGAAATGCTGTTTTTAATTTGCGGAAGGAATATTTAGAAAAATGGACAAACACTGAGCATATTTAAGAGTATAAAAATTGGACTTTTGAGCAACCTGAATCACAGAAGATGAAATTTGGAAGCATAATTTGTTAATTTAGAAGCTATTTTTACTGTGAAAAAAATTATACTATTTTAGAAAATGATAAAACAATTATAAGTAGCTAAGTACTATTCTTTTTGAGGTAAAATACTTATTTCATTTAGAAAAATTAGAGTTTCAGGAATGTATTTTTTTAAAGCTATGACAAGATAAGAGCATTTATTAAAAATGAACTGTAAAGCTGATCATTTTTTGGATAAATGTTCATTTTCTTTGAATTATTAGATGTCAGTTAAATTAAGTAATTTTTATAATCTTAAAGTATTAAACTGAAAAGCTTGTTTTAAAATAAATTTTTAGTTCGAAAATCTTAATGCTTAAAATATTTTTTCATGATTTAGCACATTTATTTTGTAACAGTGCATACATCTACTTAAAAAAAGTAATAATTTATTTATAAAAATTTTTACAAAATTTGAAAACAAAATTATTTTTTGGAAATGAGCCATGTTTGGAAGATTTTGCTTTTAATGCGGAAAAAGACACCAGTGTTTCATGATGTATTTCATAACCATAAATTATAAAAATGCTTAATTCATTTTCCACTTATTTTGATTTCAATTAATACAAAATAATTTATTTAATACAAAATAATTTAATTAAAAAAAAAACATGTTCAATAAAAATTCTGCATCAAACGGATAAAATGCCATTATGTAAGAAAGTGAGAACAATAGGTACAGTTAAGTCTTGTATGTCAGTTTTATATTTTATGCTTGAAATGAATAACACTAGAAGTTTCATACTTTAAAATGAATAGCACTTGGCAGGGTTTTATTAAAATATTAATTTAAACTAAAATATCCTTATTAGAAATGGGAAAAAAAAATACTGAATAAATTAACATCCGGAATGAGACAGTGGAAATGTATTAATGCATAAAAATAATTTTATGTGTCATTGGATTCTTGTTTTTTCTTTTCTATAATTCCATTAGATGTATTTTTTATGATTGTCACATTTGCTTTACCAGAATGAGTATTTCTTGATAACAATGCATCAGCACTAGAGCTCTCAAAAACTTCAGTATTTTCTGAACAAATTTCTATACCTGAAAATAAAGCAACGTCTTACAATCTATATTTTTATGCAAATGAAAAGGCTCAAATGTTATGTTATTAAATAAATAATCCCAAGAAATTAAAGCGGTAAGTTATTATCTGATTAAAAACTTCATTCACCTCAAAAATATATGAATAGGAAACAACAGTTGACATTTTTCAAGCGCTAAAAGACAGATGCCCATTTTCAAGACTTGCCAGACGTAAATGAGAAAAAACAAAAGTTATCTGAAATATAAAACGAAAAGTTTCTAACGAAAAATAGAGAAATACATTTCAAATCACTTTTGTTTCTTCTCATTCACCTCCAGCAAGTCTTGAAACATATCGTCTGTTATTTCCTATTTATATATTTTTGAAGCGAATAAATCAGTTAAAAAGATAAGTTGTTAGGAAATTATATTTTATATCAATAATTAGATTGAACAAATAATTTATTTAATATTTGTTATGGAAAATTAAAATATTGCGTATACAAATACAATTTTTTTTGTTTGTTAACTTATAAAAGTGAAATATTCCTTAAATCAGGGGTCTATCCAGGCATTTTGTGAAAGGTCCGTTTTTGTAAAATTGTGCAAAAATTACTCGTAATTTGGGAATATAAAATAAACGTCACATTCTTTCAACTAGGGTCCGGCTTTTCCAAATTTGTGTAAATAGGATCCTGTTATAGCAAAAAACTTTTTCAAGGAGTTTTTAAATTGTAAAGACAAACAAGATTATGCTCAACACTGTAAAATTATAATTTAAAAAAATTAAATTTTAAAAGGAAGAAGCGTCTGTCGAAGACAAAACTTAGTTCGTTTACATATGTCTTTCCTCCCCCCCTTCCTGGCAAGGGTTATTCGATTAACAAAACAATAATTACAAAAACAATAATTAACAAAACAAATTTGTGAAGGGTCCGTTTAAAAGATAAATTATTTTGTGAAGGGTTCGTTTTTAAATTAAAATATTTCGTGAAGGGTCCGTTTTTATGAAAATATATTTTGTGAAGGGTCTATTACCAGACTCAAATTTCTTCGAAACAGACCCCTGTTTAAACAGTTAGTAGTTGACCAATAAGGCCATGAAAGTTAAGGCTCTATTATTCTAAGACCAAGAGAATTCTTTATTCTGTGAGCCACCTTTACTTTCCAGATTACTTGTTTGGGTTTCCAGCCATCTCCAGGAATAGCGATGTCCCTTGTGATTGGCTTTTAGCCATCACAGAAGATGAAATCTCGTCTTTTCACAGTGACCGTACAGTGGCTTAACTTATATGCCATCTCAGAAAACTGTTAGCAAATAAAACAGTCAAAATCGGTTCTGAGCAATTTTATTTTTTAACAAACTGTATCCATTTTATAAAAGTATTTTCTTCTTTATAAAAGTTTTTTGGAACATTTTTCTATAACCAAGTTGCAGACATTGGATAGAATAAGAGTCTACCCACCCAACAGAAAAGTGTCAAAACATACAACATAAAACATTTGATACAATAATAGAATACATCGAGCTATCAAGTATCTGATGTAGGTTAATTATAATTGCCACAAAAATTGTGAAGTACTTCAAACCCTAATTTTCTCAAGAAATATGGCACTAAAGAATTCTTTTGAAATACAATAATAGATTACATTAAACATACCAAGTAATTGATATAAGTTTTTCATAATTGCTATGAAAATTAATTGAAGTAAATCAAACCTTAATTTTCCCATAAAATACAGCTCAGCAACAAAATACAGCTTAAGAGCTTAGTTTTTTACTGTTAAAATTAATTTTTTTCATAAATGTAGAAATCCAAATTTTTTTGCAAGTGTAAATAATCAATTAAATTAAATATAAAATTATGCCAATTGATCCTTTTATTAAAAAATAAAATTCAAATGGTATTATCTCCAGTAAAATGATATCTGAAAATGATTTTAAAAAATTTTGAGAAATAAAATCTGAAAATGATTATGAAAACTATTTCCTCAACTGTAAGTCTAAGAACTCTTAGTATTTTTCAACAATAAACATATTTACAAAACATGATTCTATAATCATCAATGTAATTGAGAACTTACTATTATCCTTATTTGGAAATGTTAGACAATTCTGCAACTCTGTCTCATTTTTACACACATAAACTGTCTCTTCCAAAGAGCTCAATGCTTTAAAGAAAGAAGGCTAGAAAAATAAAAAGGCAAGTTAATTTGTTTTGGCTTAAATTATAAAAATGAGAATCAGTAAATATTATATGATATAACTTAAATTTATTTCAACCCTGGCATTACTTGCACTGCTATTGATCAAACGCCAGCATTTTTTTAATGTACAATTATTTATTACAATATACAGTTGAGGCTATCATTTTTCTGTCATTTGGTTATGAGCAATTGATTGTGAAACGAGGAATTTTTATCAGGTGGATGGATGTGTGTTAAGTTCAATTTAGTGCCGTGCTGGTTATTTTTATGTGTTGCTAAAAATGGTTGACTTACACTGGTCGACAAAATTAAGAGATGGAAGACATTTTCCCAAATATATCAAAAAATACTGAAAATAAATAAATGAAATTTGGTATGGGTATAGCTTATTCCATGCAAAACAAAAATGAAAGTGCCATTCAGTGGCAAGACCTATTGCCAATAAATCCAATGTAGTCTGAACTTAAGGATAAAAGATGACAATAAAAGTGAGGCTTGTACAGTGTGTTGCCTCTAGTATGGTGTATGGTCACCCCTGACAGACAGACAGCATGCACAACTAGTATGCATACTGTTAATAAAGGAGTTAAGGAGGACTTGTGGAGGACCCTCCCATTCTTCCATCAGAACAATTTTTAACTCCAGAATGGCTCAGGGGGGAGGATGGCGCATCGCAATAGCTCTCCCAAGAGCATCCCAAGCATGTTCAATAGGATTCAGGTCAGGGGATTTGGCTGGCCAATCCATTCGTTGAATATCCTCGCTTTCCAGACACTCTTCAACCATGAGAGCCCTATGTGGTCGCGCACTGTCGTCCATAAAAATGAACTCAAGGCCAACAGCGCCCCTGAAAAGATTCACATAGGGCTCTAGGACCTCCTGCCTTTACCTCTTGGCCTTCACGGAACCATTGTCAAACACATGGAGCGGTGTGCGGGTATCTTGCATGATTCCTACCCAAACCATGAGTCCTCCACCAGCATAATAGTCTCTTTCGATAATGTTGCTGGGATGGTATCGAGTTCCAGGTTCCCTCCATATCAATAACCGTCCAGAAATAGTGTCATAGAAATGTGCGAAAATGCTTTCCATCTCTTAATTTTGTCCACCAGTGTATATTAAGAAAAAGTTCAAAGAAATATTTTACGTGTAGGAATATTTCTGAGCAAGTAATTCTGAGTATGCACTTTTTAAAATATTTATATCAATGTTGTTGTTTTGAATGCCCCTTTCCACACGGGCAAGCATGCTTGGTGAAACCGAGCAAATTTAAGGCTGAGTGTGCGTTTCTTGTTTTTCAGTGGCGCCATCCTAGGGCCAAGAATTCGTCTTCAGCCACATTTATGCGTAATCAAAATTAGCGATTTATATCAATGATATAATTTTATACAAATGTTTAAAACTACTCTTTAAAGAAATGTCTATATAACTAATAAATAACATTCAACAGATATGATATAAGACCAAGAAAAATAAGTTATACATTCACACTATATTTTGAATATATTTAAAATCTTACTTTAGTAATTTGAAAAACAACTTGACAATTATCTTTCTCAAAACTCTTAATCATATTTTTCACACCCTGAAATTAAAAATATAGAAAAAAATTTAATTATATTTAAATTGTAAAAAAATAAATACTACAGAAAATATTATCATTGTAAAAAAATTAAATAAATTTTATCTAGAGAAAAACATATTTTATAAAAAAATAAGAAAAATTTTTTATTTAAAATTTAAATTTTTTAAATATCACAAAAACAGAAAAATTAAAAGTTTCAAACTTTAAATCATTCAAAAATGGGTTCAACAATATGTAAGTAACTGAAATTTAGTGATGAGTCACTTAAATCTAGAAAACATGTAAACTTTTTTGAAAGCAGAGGTAATTTAATAACCATGTATGAACTTACATGATTTTTTTACGAACACTCGCTTTAAACAAACAAACATTGAGGTCCCTTCGCATTCGTTTGACTGTAATATTATCTATTCTTAAATTATGCTTTCGATTGTGATAAATCACAGAGTTTATGCCATGAAAATGAATATTTTATTTTAAAAAAATGTTTTACTATGTTGATTTAGTGTTAAACATAAAGGGCTGACATTGAAGATTTTGATTATAACTTACCATGAAAAGAATGGTTATAAGTTGGAACACGTAACAAATACTCATTTTAAAAAAGTTTGCAATAATTATTTTTTAAATCATTTCAAAGTATGAAAATTTTTCTTTTATTAAAAAAAAAAATTCTTATTTTGAGATACTTACAAGTGTTGTGCTGTAATCAAGTTCCTTAACATGATCAGCGTGAATAACAACTGTACAATTAGAAATTACAGGTTGACCTATGCATAAAGAAAACACATTAATTAAATTTAATACATGAAAATAATCAGGGTTAGAGTTATAATTTTTAAGAAATTAATAATCTACTTACGATAAAGAATTTTAGAAATAGTTCCTTTTAAATTATCAGATGAAGGGAAATAAAGGCTACTTTCTGGAGTCACATGAATAATGGTTTGGTCATTTCCACACTGAAAAAATGTTAAGTTGTTAATATTTTTAAAAAGTAAAGAGTCTACACCTCTATTTTTACATTAAAGCCCTTAAGCAACTGAAATAAAATTTGATCAAACTACTGTTTTCTGCTAGATTTATTTAAAAAATTACAAATTTCCTGATTCAACTACATTACAAACGTTTTTTTTGTCATATGACCATCATGATAGTTTGACTTTGATGGCGACTTTGATGGCTAAGTAAAATCAAACTGTTTCTGACCAATTATTTATTATTTATTTTTTATTAAATTACGCCCGCCACCGTCTTCTCAGACATAAGGTGTCTTGCAGTCCAATACATTAGTGAAGTAGCTCCAGAAGGTGAGAGGGCACGAAAGTCGTCACAGGAACGAATGTCAAGAAAAGAGGGGCAATCAAATAGATGNAGGGTTAGAGTTATAATTTTTAAGAAATTAATAATCTACTTACGATAAAGAATTTTAGAAATAGTTCCTTTTAAATTATCAGATGAAGGGAAATAAAGGCTACTTTCTGGAGTCACATGAATAATGGTTTGGTCATTTCCACACTGAAAAAATGTTAAGTTGTTAATATTTTTAAAAAGTAAAGAGTCTACACCTCCATTTTTACATTAAGGACCTTAAGCAATTGAAACAAAATTTGATCAAACTACTGTTCTTTGCTAGATTTGTTTAAAAAATTACAAATTTCCTGATTTAACTACACTACAAAGTTTTATTGTCACATGACCAGCATGATAGTTTGACTTTGATGGCTAAGTAAGATCAAACTGGTTCTGACCAATTATTTATTTTTTATTAAATTACGTCCGCCATCATCTTCTCAGACATAAGGCGTCTTGCAGTCCAATACAATAGTGAAGTAGCTCCAGAAGGTGAGAGGGCACAGAAGTCGTCACAGGAACGAATGTCAAGAAGAGAGGAGCAATCAAAAAGATGCTCCCTAGTCATAGGCGAAGTGTTACAGAGCACACAAAGAGTGAATTGACCAGGTTAATTTTAAATAGATGGGCCTGCAAGTAGTCATGTCTGGTAATTATTCTAAGACAAGCAACTTCCTCGGCCCTGGGAAGAAGGGAAAGATGCGAGCGCTGCTGGCCATCAAGAAGGCTAGCCCAGGACTTTCCATCAGCCAAGTCCCTAAGAGCAGATATTGTTCTGTGTCTGAATTTGCTCTTAAGAAGCCACCTTGCATTTCTAAGAGGAACTGGATGAGAAGGAGGGTGCAATGCTGAAGCCTCTCTAGCCAACATGTCAGCCCGTTCATTTCCGTAGATGCCACAATGGCCAGAGATCCACTGGAGGACTACTTCTCTTCCAGAACAAAGAAGAGAGTTGATGCGTTGTTTACACTCAGATTCAGGTTCAGAGGGGTATAAATTATATTCAGAAAAGGTCTGAATCGCAGCCTGAGAATCGGCAAAGATAACAATGTTTTGTTCAGATGGCTCACCAATAGCTGTGATAGCCATAAGGATTGCAAACATTTCTCCATCAAAATTATCTGCCCAAGTGTCAAGAGGTTTTCCAAGGCTGAAATATTTAGAGTAAGCACCGTTGAAGGAGTGGCGGATCCATCAGTAAAAACCTGCAGCCATTCCTGGCACGGGTATCTGTCGTGTATAGTGGCCAGAGCAATAAGATACAACTCAGTCTGGTGGAAGTCCGATTTCCGGACATGCTGTACCAAGTCAAATCTAGCAGTGGCATATCTCAGAATGAAATCAAAGGAGTGCATTTCAGTTACATAAGGATAGAATGCATCTACACTTTGTATGTTGATACAAATTTAAGAAAAAATGGAGTTTTTTTTAAATGTTATTAATTTTTTATGAACAGCTAATATATGTTTTATTTACACCAACAGTTTTTATTTTTATTTATTATTTTTTTCTTCTTTTTGCTTAATAGAATTCATATAAACAGGTTCACTAGAGTTAAGTATAGAAATGAAAGTATACAAATCAAATGTAAATTTTAGATACTAATCAAAGTATAGGTCACTAGTAACAAATAAAAATGCATTTATTATAATATTTTACTCATTCTTAAAGCAAACAAAGTATGGCTTAATATGAAACCTTAAACCTTAACTCTAACACTTATTTCCTTAATTCGTTGTGAAATCAAATGAAAATTTTTAATGAAAATAATAACTAATCATCAGTAACAGGTAATTTAAATCCTAATATATCATTCCTTGGATTTCTTTCATGCAGCAATAATTTCACAAAATAACAGCAGAAAACTACACTTATGATAAAATTATGATTATAATGCTAAATATATGTACTACCTGATATTTTTTAAATTACTATATTATCACCTAGGTATAATTACATTCACAACCCCAAAAAAATTCATAATCTAACGTAATGCAAAAAATTTCGTAAGTAACAGTAATATAAACTTTTTAAATATAAAAGTTTTAACTTAAATTGCACAGCGCTAAAAAAAACATTTATAAGTTTCAGTTTACAATACGGGCCATTAAATTTCGTTTTTTTATTCAAAAAAAAATCTTACCTTAAAAAACATTAATATTTCTTAATAGAATTAGCTGCGAATTAGCAAGTTGACAGAAAGAAAAAAAAACAGAAACATAGAATGAGTTATGATCTATAAATCAGATTTCCATATATTTACGCAAAATCTCAAAGTTTGCTAGATCATTTAACACAAAATTAAAAAACAATTGCTTAGCATAATACACAATTAGATACGAAGAATAATTTTATTTGCATCAAAAAATATCAGTATAAACTAAAATTTTATATGAAAGTATTTACTTCTAATTTCAATTGTACATCTATTCTACTATCATGTTTGTTCTCGATATAAAAAACAAATATGCTGTTTCACTTATCGTGTAGCGTGTGAATCTACCACACTAAATAGTTTCAAGACTAACCATTGTAAACAATAAGAACAATTTTTTAAGAAAAATCATAATAACAAATAATGATAATTTGATGAAGCTCAACAGAACAGCTTAACTCATACAGTCTGCTTGAACAGATTAAAATAATTAAACAATGCTTTAAAAAAAAACTATGAACATATTAAAATAATTAAACAATGCTTTAAAAAAAACTGTTGAAAATAAAGGTCTGCACACGTTAACAAACCAAAATTACAAATTTTAAAAACTGAATCTTCTTATCAATTCATAAAAATTTTAAACAAATGCATAATAAATCAAGAAGAAAAATATAAAAGCTGTTTCTTTAAAACAAATTCCAATAATAATTAAAATTTGCTTTTAAATTACAAGAATTAATACCTCTACAGAAACTTGTATATTTAATTTGTTCTGCTTCCACAGCAAAATACTCAAAGAAACAGCAGTCCCAAACAGAAGTCCATACTGCAACAAAAATCAAAAAAATTTCACTAAGGTTAATGTAAAAAACAATTCCTATTTAAGGATTAATTTGAAGTTTAAAATAAATTACCTCCAATCCAAGTGCAAATGAGAGAATGAATGTCACAAAAAATGGAATGATTTCCACTCCTATCAAAATCAAGCACGAAAAAAAAGTTACAACAAATAGAAATAAAAAAGGATTGCTACATTCATTAATAAACAAAACATAAAAGACAATTACATTTCATACAAATAGAATTAAATAAATACTTAATTTAAATAAATACAGTTTCACCCTTTTTGAATTCGGTTATTTTATTTTGAATTGTAAAGCTCAATGAGGTATACTGAAGCAATTATAAATAAGTGAAGTAATATATTGTTACTGGAAAATTATTTTGTTTTAATTTTCCTATTTCTCTTTAGTTAACATTTTACTTAAATAACTTCATAAAAACAACCAAAAGAATAAATAAACACAATTAGTTGTTGGTTGGGTGCAAGCAATATTACAAGTTTCAAAAATCATGTAGCTTTTTTTTAAAAAAAAAAAGAGAGAGAGAGAGAAATTTACCACTGAACCCTAGGGTTCCACGAAACATCTTTTAGGAAACATTGCACTAAATAATATCCCATATGAATGATTTTGTTTAATTATAACCTTATTGGTTGTTTCACAAAAGCTAATAATGAACTTGAACTTCACTAAACAATGAAAAATAGTGAAATGATAAAGTTTAGTTAATGTTCGATTTGATTTGAGCCAGGAGATTGCAAAGCATAAACCCTCTAATAACTATTCCGTATTTCATTGATAAAACTCAACATGTCAAAATGAAAACTATTTATTCTTACTATTGGCTTTCCAAATGGCTGGTATATCTTCAAGATGAACCATAAATATCACAGCAGAAAATATTATTGCAGAAAGACAAGACTTTGGAATATAGTGAAATAGTGGAGCAATCACACATAATGCTAATAACACAAATATACCTGAAAGAAAATAAGATTCTTGTTAGTTAAATATATTAAATACACTCAAATTTAATAAAACATGATTTTCTGATAATAATAAAGTAATTTTTCTATAAGCTTCTTACCGGATACAATTCCACCTAATGGTGTCTTTACACCACTGGCATTATTTATCACAGATCTAAAAATGTAAAAATCCTATTTATGCAAAAATTCACAATGTAAAATAACATTATTTTTCTTGTATATATTGAATGTGAGACATTCACTAATATTCAATTACAAAATGAAATATTTTTGATAGCTGGGTCTTTTCTGAAAATGGCAACTGATAAAATTTTCAATATAAAAAAAACTTTTTTTCGACGTAAGTTATCTTTAAAAAATAGTATCCATTAATTATTATTCAGAAAAATTGATAAATTAATAAATAATTCTAATCCTTAATTTAATAAAATTAAAAAAAACTAAAATTAATAGACATTTACTGCATGTTCCGAAGATGAAACTTAAATTTTTTGTTTTAAGCATGTCCCATAAAATTTGGAATAATACCAAATGTTTATAATACATGTCCAATTCTAAATGAAAAATATTTAAGTTGCACAAATGTATAGTCAATATGTACATAAAAAAATACCCTACCCCATATGAATAAATCAATAACAGCTACAATAGCTTTAATAACAAAGAGGGATAATGCAGTTAAAATAAATTTTATTATATAAATTTCTAATATGCATATTTCTAAGCAATAAAATCAGACAATTAATGAAATGTTGAAAGAATGAACAAATACACAATTAAAAATTAAATAAAAATAAGCTAGTGAGGGTATTTCAGCACTATAGGTTTTGTAAATAGAATAGGCGTCATGTAATTTTCTAACTCTCCACATATTACCACCTCCATTAACATGTTATCCACAAATCTCGTTTTTTCCCACACCAGTGCATTTCAGAATGAAGTTATAATAAGAAACAAGAAGTTGATACTCTGGCTACTGCTTGAAAGTTCATACTCGTGGCCAACTCTTTTAAGTAGTTGTAGATATTGCAGATATTTGATTGTCTCTTGACATCAGAGCTATTCATTATAGCAGAGTTTTAAAATATAATTTAGCACTATTTTGTGAAGACAAATCCACTTATAATCAAGAACTACAATGATCAATAGAATTACAAAGAGCTATACATTAACATACACCTTAATAGCCATGTGAATTAAAATAAGTGGCATTGCTGCCTGTCACATCATTTCCAAGGCGACGAAGGTAGAAAATGTGATCTTGAAACGCTCATTTAATTTACATGGAGTATTATAGGAACATAATTCTAAACACAAACGAATAAAAAATAGGTAGCTATAAAATTTTACTTTAAGTGACAGAGTCAAAAGGGACATAAACAAAAAGAATAAAAAGATTAATTCAAAGAAAAGAAAGACATTTAGTTAAGAACTAAATAAATGTTAATTGTTTTCTTAGAATTTACTGCAATTAAAAAGAATATGGGTAAAAGAAAATGTAAGGAAAAAAACAGGTGGAATTATTTTTTTGAATGCTAGGAAGGTAAAGTATGTTATAAGTCTAGAACTTAAGCTTTTTTAAGCTGCTGGACATGATCAAATCCAAAATACTTATATTAACTTTTCTTTTACCCATTATTAAAGAACACTTTCTACATTTAATATTTACTAATATAACATATATTTAGCAATATTTGAGTCTTTATATAACAAACATTTACTTAGTCTTTCATTAAATGAAGCAAGCAACTATACTTCTACAACTAAACCCTCTAAATTTGCATAATTTTTATTTTAATATTTCTCTCTTGACCAGATGTTCTTGTACCCACTTGAGCATTAAAAAAAATTCTAATGGCTCAAAATCTTCTACAACTTTATTTTCATGATTTGTTAAAAAATGTTACAAAATCATAGTTTTTGTTATTATTTTTATTAATTACACAGTTAAGAATATAATTTATAGGGATACTTATTTATATAAATCAATTAAAAATTAATTTTTATAGATTATATTGTTACAAGTTCATTAAATTCTAATAAAACAATTAGAAGATTCATACCTTGAAAAACTTCCAGTTACTGGATATGATGAAACAAAAGATCCCATAAGATTTCCCATACCTTTTAAAATAAAATATGTGAAAGAAACTGGTAAATATTATCTCAATGTTTCATAATTATTTAAATCTTTTTAACAGAACAAAATTAAAAATGCTACATCTTTTTAAATATCTATGCCAAGGAAGTGATCAAAATAAACAGTAAATCACTAAAGCTATAATTATAAGAATATTATGATATTATAAATTATTTAAGTTTTTTGGTAAAACATGCAAAACTCAGAAATACAAAAACTACCTATATTGATAAAAGCTTTAAATTCTGAAGATGATTTTAATATGTTCCAAAACACAGATGTTTCTAATTACTATAACCTGAATAATGAATTATGCATTCAATTATATTTATTATGTAATAACTGGAATAAGAAAGAAATAACATTATACACAGACATACCTTGGAATGTGTATATACTGTATTACATTGATAATCACGGGTTCCTTCTCTTATGATTAAAAAATACGACGTAGCATTTAATCAATTAAAAATATTTAATATTTGTCATATTTGAAATGAATGTGACAAAGATTTATGTAATGAACTGGAAAAAAAATTGATCGAAATAAATTTATTGTTCTGTTCTTCATAACAGTTATGAAATCAAAACTTACTGCTCATGTAGTTCATATAGTTCTGATTTTCATAACAATTATCTAATGGCAACCAACAGGAGAGAATTTGAAAATGGGTAGTTCTTTGCCATAAGATTTGCTTAAAATAAAGACATTTAAAATCTGTTGATTTGAGCATAGTTTGCACAAGCATGAATATTACCCAAAAAATTACAACAAATTTTTCTAGTTTATTCATCACTAAGTATTGAAAGTATCTAATTAACAGAAGCAAAAATCTCCAAAACATGGAAATTGGGCTAAAAAATTTATCCATTTTTGATATGCAGTTTTATTGATATTTTTTTCAATAAGAAAAAAAGTTTACAAAAATATTGCTTCAAAAATGAAGCACAATTAAAATATTAAAAAAATAGAACATTTCTTCATACCTAAAGCAATCATTTCTCTACTGGCGTGTAATTTCTCACCTCTAGCTGAAAATAATTTCAGGTTATAAGATTTTCTTCATAATGACACATCCCAAAAATAATTCATAAATAAATTTCTTTTTTTAAAAGTATTTCATTTTTCAATAGTCGAATGCAGTCAACAAAAAACTTATATTGGTAAAGAATTGGTACTAGAATCATAGTTTTATAGAAATTAACAAATCTAAAAAAGATCATAGATATAATAATCAATAAGCTATACGTAAATAGAAAATTCACAGATCGACAGATGTAGAAGACATAAGTATAAATATAATGCCTCAACTTACACTTGTTGTTTCTAATGGCACTTGGACAAGCTAAACTTGCCAGCCATTGGCCTTTTGCAAATTAAATGAGGAAGGAATTTCTTTCATTTGACAAGAGAGCATCGCAAGGGTGAAGGAACGTCTGAACTCAGAAACCACAGATAGATGGCCGCACCACTCATTAGTAAGATCCCTTAGACATAGATCTGAAGGTGAAGGAAATTTTCTTGAGATCCATGTACTCATAGTAGCGACCAACTCAGAACTTCAATTCCACAAATTTTACGAGCATGTACATTGCATGTACTCGGCGAGGTCTCAGTAGAGTCTAAGATTGAACTCCAAACTAGAGTTTGACTTCCTAACCGCTGAGCTACTATGGCCCCTCAATTTATTTTAATGAGGTAGAATAACATTAATTTTTCCATTTTGTAAGATATGTGAATCTAACCATTCTTCCTCCATGTTAATCCATGTAATTTGAGCCGCAATGGCTCCGGGCGTAGAACGTTCGCCTTCCAATTCAATCCCGGCGATGGCTCGTCTATACGCATCCGGCTTGCAATGACCACAGTGCTGACGTGAAATATCCTCAGTGGTAGACGGATCATGGGTTAGAGTCCCCTTGCCATCAGGGTAACCATGGGAGGTTCTCGTGGTCTTCCTTTCCATATAACGCAAATGTGAGTTAGTTCCATCAAAAAGTCCTTCTCAAAGGCAAATTTCTCCCAATACTTGATCCATGAGTTCTCTTGTCTTCGGAATTGGGTTCAAAATTACAAGGCTACGGAGTTGAACATTAGTAGTCTTAAACCCCAAAAATTGGGTCAGCTGTTCAATAACAGTAATAAAATCAAGGTAACAATAAGACAAACCAGAAATTTTTTTACATATACTTGTCAAATGAACTTACCAAAATATAATTTAAATGAAAAAATTTAATTTGATTTAACTGATCAGTAAAGCGTAAAAAAAAATTAAGCAATGCAATGCAAGATAGGTAGATTCCCGACACACCACAGGAGGAAATACGGAGATAGAAAGATAAATCATTACATTAAATATTTAAGCTAAAAATACAGTAAAATTTTCCCAAATGACAGTGGTGGTGATCATTTAAAAGTGAATTAGCTAAAAACTTATGTAATGATAAACATGATTTAAAATCCTGCTAGCTAAAAGCGCCGGTGTAAATGTCAAGAATAAAATAATGATAATACTTAGGAAATTGAAATGAAAATAAAATCACTAAACTAAAAGTCAATAAGAGTTCAAAGTCCTAAGTGTAAATGGCTAAAAGTAAAGGTTTGAATAAAAGTCGATGAAGTCTAAAATCACATGTAGATAAAAGTTCAAAATGTAGAAGAGGCTAAAAGTTGATCAGTATAAAATTAAGATGTTTCTATTGTTAGTTCATGACTGGGGTCAGTTGATCTGGGGCTAAAATGTCCTCGAGGGTTTGTTTTATTATTTGAATTACAATTTTCCTGCAGGCAAATCCAATATGGCAAAGAATTTGTGCAATGAAATGTAAATGGAATTGGTCCTAAATCTAATGGAATAATACCTGGAAAAAACATATTTATCTAAATGCAACTTACTAAATGTTTTAGCTATAGCAATGGCTTCTAAAAGAGATATAAATGGAATAACTATAGCACCAGAGCCAAGGTCCTGTAAGAAAAAAATAAATAAACTGCTAAAAAATAATAATTTACAGAAAAAGATTACACAGTTAGATATTAAACTATAAATATTATAAACAATTTACATATATATTATAAATATCTACCATATTTATATTATAAATAATCTACAGTGGATTGCTGCAAAACGATTTTTAATATCGACAGCTTAAGAAAATTAAGTTTTGCCAATTTAAAAATAATAAAATAATTATTTAATTCTAGCACACTAACTTTTGTGAGAAAAACAAATTCAAAAATATTTAATACGAAGCACTAAAATACTTTATATAGCACTGATACATAATTTTCTGTATAAAGAATTTAATGAACAATGACTCAAACAGCACAAATACCATTTCCTGTGTAAACATTGTATTTGCCACGAGAATTTATTTGCAGTTCCTGTACGCGGAAACCATAGTTAAAGTGCTAGCAATAATATGTTTTTAAATACAGAAACTCTAAATAGTAATTTTAATGAACTATTCAATACCAATAAACATTTTATAACGCATGCAATCCATGAATGCCTATTTAACAAAATTAAACAAATAAATATAACCAAAAAGTATTGAAATTTTCAATGTAGCCCTGATATGAAAATACAGTTAGTGTTTGCTATCTAAAGAGTGTGTCAACAAAACACACATTATTTTGACAAAATTAAACACATACTGATATGAGGTTACTATGTATTGCAATTAATAATTAAGACAGCAAAGTTCGCATGTAACAAGATTAGAACTTAAATCATTGCTATCACATAATTCATTTAACAAATATAATTTATGGGCCATTTATAAATTATGTCACACTTGGAAGGGGTACCAAAAAGTTAAACACCAGACATTTGGATTAAAACTAAACATTTAAAATCAGCAGATTAAATATTTTTACAGAATTAAGTTTTTGTATTTTTTTCATATTATTTATGCTCATACATGTTATTAAAACACAGACTTAAATAATTGAAAATAAAATTTTAAAATCTAAAATAACCTGTGTTTTATTTCTAAACTGCTTCTATAAGTTTATGTAATAAAGTGTGACATGTGATAATGGAGACAAATGTTTTACAATCAAAAATTTTGTTACAATCAGTGACAAGTGAGACATTTTTTGGCAATCAGTAATAAAAATTTTGAAAAAACAGTTTTCAATTTTTATCTTTAATGAACAAAAAAAAATTTCTTTTTTTCATTTATTTAAAACTAGATTTTCTCTCAAGATCATAAAAACATTAGCACTTAATTTTTGTTAACATTTGAGAACTAATATTTACAATTAAGTATAGAATTAAATTAACATCACATTTCATGACACAGACCTTAAATACTTCAAGAGGACTTTTGCTAATTGTTAAATTCTCTACAGGGTCAAATTGATGAAGGGAAAACTGGGGCAACTGAAAAGTTGGCATACCAGCATCAACACGTTTGGTAAGGGAGAAGACATCATAACCAAGCGACAAACAAAGTGACGCCACAAGTGAACAAACAATAACAAGTAAAGCATTACGGGCTGCAAAAAAGAAAAACAAATGCTACTAAAATTTCCATTCTTATATAAGTTTTAAAAATGCATATTCACACAAAAAAACACATAAATAAAATTATAGTAGGTAATATTATACCTGTTGCAATACACCACCATAAACCTTCTAATGCTATAGAACCTTTCAAATAATTGCAGCAATTAAACTTCTGATCCTTAAATTTCTGAGAAAAATAAATACACAAATTCTAAGTGAATGCATGTTAAATAAAACAAATGCACTCTGCATGACTAACACAGAAAAATAGTTTCAAAATAAAAGTAGCTAACATTCTGTAAGAATAAGGTTAATATTATACTGGTTATATATAAAGTTAATATATAATTAAGTTGATACTAAAGTTTGCTAGTTGATATCTAATTATTACTAGCTATTACAAGCTAGTAAAATTTCATCGAAGTGATTTCAAAATGGGATGTTCAAAATGACAAGTCAATATTTGTTTGATATGTCTATGAAAAATTAGAACATTTCTTTATTTTAAACAAAAAATAACACAGAATAAACTGTATTAAATATTTTAAATATATATAATAAAAATTTTCAAAAAATAAACTTTTCTTGTTATAACACAAAATGATAATGAATTAAAATCATATCTCACTGTTATTGGTGCTTTCTTACTGAATAAAAACATCATTTGGTGGAATCATTAATTAAAAGAAAATCTGAGAAATTTAGGCTCTCATCAAGAGAAAATTAATTAAAGTTATAATTAATTAATTAATTAATTTTTAAAAAATAAATAAATAAATACGGACCGACCGACCGACAGACAGATAAACAACTTACCCTGAGAAGAAGAAGCGAAAATATAGATAAAGATCCCATAGCCAAATCATATAAACTGCAAAACAATAAAAAAAATCATACAGATGGTAAAAAAAAATCTAGTCATTGCTATCAGTGAATTCAAAATTAAAAATTGAAAACTTTAGACAATTCTTATAAGAAGTGCTCTAAAAAACTGACCAAATGGAATTTAGAGTAAATAATTTAAACAGATTTTTTCCAAATTTATACAAGTGACAATGGTTTTAACTATTCCACTGTACTATTCCATAAGATCCACTGTCTTTGGTTTTTAGAGATTACCCAATATTTTCTATTTTGTCTTTAAAATTGTTTACTAAATATTAAGTGGCTAAAACAAATACAATGCAAGGGAAACATGGAAACCTATAATTCAATGCTCATATGCAATGAATAACAGACTTTTTTATATTCATTGAAATATTTACTATCATAATGTATAAAGAATAATCCAAATAAATTTTAAAATATATGTTTCAATGGATAATTTTGTAATTACAAAAATTTACAAAATACTTTCTTCTCAAAAAATAGTTATGTTTACATTTTTTTAAATGTTAACTTGATGTACATTCATTCGTGACCACATTTCTGTTTTAATGTACTTTTTGTAAAACATAACTGACAATAAGAATCAATATAACTCACATGTTGTGCTTGAAAAAAATTCTTTTGATTTTAAGACATTTCCTTTCTCAAAATACTGACTCAGTTATGTGTAATTATCATTCAATCATTTAAATGCAAAATAAATGCATAATTCAAAAACATAGAAAGCTAAAGTAGTAATTTTTTATAAATTTAAAATATATATTATATATTTTTTAAATGTTAGTTGTTACTCTTGCATGCATAAATCTACACAGAATTAAACTGGCAGCTTGTTGCACGTAAAATAAATGTTTCACAAACAAAAAATTTATCATTCATCCTTGTTGAAATTAAGAGTTAGTTTTTTATTAACATTTTGGATTAATTTTTTAAAACATATCACTTTCAATGGTTAATAAAACTGTTTTATTTAAAACCAGTACCATTATATTTTTAAGCAAGTATTTATTGCCATCATAATTAAATCTCTTAAATATTTAGAATTAATATTTTTTAAATATATTTTTATTTATAATATACAATATTTGTTGATTAATAATATGTTGATTTCTAAATATATGGTGAAAATATGAAGATTGTAAAAATACTATCTTCTAATAAATTACTAAATTTATTCTACTGACAACTTCTTCAAAAGTACGAGCAAGAGAGTTTAAGTGGCATAACTCGAAGAAAAAAAAAGACATAATTACTTTTGTCTGCAAATAAGACAGTATTGTTACAAATTTCCTTCAGATAAATAACATAAAAAAATAGCAATTAACTAACTTGATGCATAAATAACTTAAAAACGAGAAGCAAGTGCTTGTCTTTTTTCTTTCTTTTTTTTGTGCCAAGTATTTTGACACTCTATGATCTTGAAAAATCTATTGTCATTAAAAATCCCACATAAGCAAATTCACTTGAATTTTATACTGCTTTAATTTCTAAACTAAAGCCTATACTTATCACAAATGCATGTTACTATACTAATTAACATTGTTAATCATAATCATTTTATTACATTTTTTAACCTTCATTTAATGCAAATATTTCAAAATCTAACAGGGATGTTTAATTTTGTTACAGCTTCAACTAACTATGTTTCAAAAATATAAACGCAAATTGTACGATTCCCTTATTAATCGATTATACATAAATTATAAATGCCAGAGTATTTAGAGTTGTCAATTATTATTTTATTTTTTTTTGTCATTATTTTTACAAAACTTTCTCAATACAAACTAAAGCTATATTTATAGCCATACAATACTTTTCCATAGTGTTAGTTTTAAAAAAAAAAAAAAAAAAAAAACAATTGCATATTAAAAATACATTATTATAATGTAATAATAACTCTACTAATAAACAAAACATATTTTAAAATATACTTACTTTGTATGAGGAATATTTAGAAATATATTGTAAACTGTACTAAGAAAACCGTGCGAATCGAATTTCAAACCAAACAGGCCCTGTAAATTTCATTGAAAATAAAAACTATTAACGTCTAAAAATATAAATAACTGGTGGTCACTAAATTATTACTTTTTGATTACAGAAAAATCCATAGAAAAATCAAAAATACATTTTTGAGAACTACCAATAATATGAATGAAGAAAAAAAAACAGACATAATTTTATTAAGCTTGTATGTTATATCATTAACACTTAATTTCACTTATAAACAAAGTTTTTTCTTACAAAAAATTTTAAGCAATTCTAACAAAAGGCTGATTTTATAAGACTGAAGTGAATGCTGAAATTTAAAGTTCGAAACAAAAAAAAAAACATATTTTAACACAATGGGATAAAATTGTCCCTTTTAAAATTTAAAGTCTATAAATCTATCAAGATTTTTGGACTTAGGTAGAACTGTTAACACTTATTAATAGATATGTATGCATGCATTTATTATAAGAAGTAATGATTCTCCTTCTATAAGCAATAATGGAATTATTTTTTTAAATTTATTTAAAAAGAAACTTCAAATTAACAGGAAACATTAAAAAATGAATGAAATGACCTTCAGAAAGTGGCAAATGGAGAAAAAGCTCTCGTGACTGATGTTACAATTTGTATGTAATTGATGTTACAAATACGGGCTATGTTAAAATTTTAATAATTTTTTTTTTATTATTACCACATAATACTTAACTACAATTTTTGATTTTATAACCAAAATAGTTAATAAAAAACTAAGAAAAAATTTAATGGAGGGCTATTAAATGTATATTTTCTTTTATTATGGCATCCTTTGTATCATAGAACTGCCCTTAACAAGAATTGCGAATTTTTCAAAAAGTTTTAAAAAGACACTTCAATAACACTCTTTATTTTTATTGTTCAAGAAAAAGAAGAAAAAATTGGTTTAATAAATAAATTTCAAACAAAATGTTTCACAAAATAAAGTAATTTAAGAATATAATAAATAAACATAATTGAAAATTGTTTCTACAGTTATAATTAATAAAAAAATTAAGAGACACTTCTTTTATCGATACGTACAATAAGTCAATAAGAAAAAGATTATTTTAGTATATTAATTTAGAATTTAATAAATATCTAAAGGCAGCATTAATTGTGGTAATCTACAAGTTTAGTCTATTTTTATAAATTTTTAATGTTTTCTTAAATTAAGGATATGCCAGACATAGAGATGACTGCCAAAAAACCATGACAGGCTGCTTAATACAATTCAGAAACATAATAAAAGAAACAATGATTTTTTAACACCATTAACTGCTACTACATCTCTAAATCCAGAACAATGCTCCAAAAAGTGAATACAAATGCCGTTAGCATTACATAAAGGACAAGCTTTGAATCTACAAATTTGAACTTGTACTGATGTTATGTGAGGCATTTGTTTATTTTGAAATTAGCTACAAGAGGTCTAGAGAGAGGTCTACGCAAATCGTATGGATTTTAAATAAGGGAAACATCTCTCTCTCTCTCTCAGTTCTTTAAACTTAAGATTTTAGGATATTTAAAAAAAGACAGATAATAAAAGAATAGTGATAGTTCTCATTGTAAAACAAGCAAAATCTCATTCTACTTAGTATTTTAAATTGAGCTGGTTTTGATAAAATTGGTGACTTTTCTTATTTTTGAATTATGGTAAAAAAAAACTATCAGTTTTTTTTAATAACACTAAATAAAATTATTTTTAGGGTATTTATAAACCTAAATGTTCACACTTTTAAATGTAATAAAGTAAATATCTAAATTGGATACATTAAAATTTTAAAAAAGAAGAAAAAAACTAATATTTAAATTTTCTTTTTAATCTTTTTACACAATGGTTGTTGATTTTTGATTAAAATGCTGTAAATAGCTTCTAACTTCTTATCAAGTGTAAAAACATTTTATTGAACAAAATATTAAGATATAACTAACTAATACAGCAGATAACTCACTTTTACTTGCATGGTTGCTGATATAATTGCAGCAGCTGAGATAAATCCATTTAAAACAGGAGTAGATATAAAATTCATTAAAAAACCTAAAAAATAATACATGAACTAGAATCATTCTAACTGTTTAATCTAAACTTACAAGGCTTACTGTTTAATCAAACTTAGGCAAAATAGGAAAAGAATTAATTAAAATAACTAAACCATAAAAAAATCCTTTTTACCTAGATTGAAAATTCCTAATAAAAGTTGAAAACAGCCACAGAGGAAGGTGAGCAGGGCAGCATAAATTGGACCACCCATTTGAGCATATTCGGCAGTCATAATTGCCATGACTGATGTAGGTCCTATTACTAGGTCCTTGCAGGTACCAAAAATGGCATACATAAAACTGCCCATAAAAGCAGTATACAATCCATACTAAAAACAATTTAAAAATATGTATACTATAACAATAAACAAAATATAAAATAAAGAAACAATGTTTAAACATATTTCATACTTTTCAAATCTTAATATCAAAATTCCGAATCCTTAAACCCCTCCGAAATTAAATATTACTTTATAAATGAGCTATTGTACAGTAAGCAGGATCTAGTTATAAAATTTTCATTACTGATTTTTTAGAATATATATATATACATATAAAACCCTCCAAACATACATTAAAACTACACCACTGGAAATAATAAAAATAGTTAAAACAGTGAACACATCTAACCAAATAGCAGCAAGTCTTGTATAGAATTATTCATACTAGAGATGTGCCAGGTACCAGGCAAAATTTATGGGCTTAGTATATCTATAATTCATACCTATAAGAGATGAGTTCAAGCACACTTATTGAGACCCAAGCCCGAAAACATTAAATCCAAGTCAGAGATTAAAAAGATCTTTTTGTGACTGAGCCCGTCCAAGTTTGAGATTTATTATGACTTAACTTTACTTAAAAACTTAACTGTTAAGTTTGAATTTATTAAAAATAATACAGCTAAAACTTCGAAAACATAGATAATAAAAAGTGTTAACAAAAATCTAATGAAAATCTACCGAATTTTTTAATTTTATTCTCACATTAATGCAAAAAATGTCTGTAAACTGTCTGACCTATTTGTCAGTGGAAACTTAAGAAATATTTAATAAAATAAAAAGATAGCTTTGACTATAATAAAAAAAAAAACGAGATATTCCTTAGTTGCTAAGAAAAGAACATTAATAATAACATAAGGCAGTTGCAGTTTTAGAAAAAATAAATATATGCATTATATTTATAATATATGTAAATATACGTATTATAGTTACCTAAAAGTACAAATATGCAAGTGGTATAAACATATATTTACTTGTGGAGGTAAATTAGCAAGTTGAGCTAATGCCAGGCCTTGTGGAACAACAGTTAAACCAACTGTAAATCCGGCAATAAGATCACCTTTTAGATCACTTAAAGTGTACTTTGGCAGCCATTGTAAAATAGGAATGTATTTTTGTAATCTGGGAATTATGGACTGCTTGAAGCAACTCATTTTAGAAATCTATAAAAAAAATTACACAAACAGTATTTTATATTCCACAGAAAATTAATTTCATATTGGTACATATTCCAGCCAATTAAAATTACTAAGTAAATCGGATTGGTTTTTGCAGTTGGACAGTTTGAATAAATTTGGAAAGACTCTGAGTTTTAACCATTGAGTTTGCCCCATTCTGATAAATAAATAAAAATTTAATATCTCCTGTGGGATTGTGTAGTTTACACCCAAAACTTGTAGAATAATTTAGCACAGGTACCAATATGGAAATTATTTCTTCAACTCAAAAACAAAAAATGCTTCCAACAATTATTTTTAGTTTTCATATGCAAGTACATTTTCATAATATATTTTCAATTTCATGATATACATTTTCATGATCAACATCACTTTTCATTTCATTTTCCTCTAAAGTTGATAAGGGTCAAATTGAGCAGTAAGTTTTCATTTGAAAATCTTCCTTAAAATAAAAATTGTTATTAAAATTTCTTTTAAATTATTTGAAATAAATATGCAATAGAAAATCTTAAAATATGAGATATTTTTTATTAAAAAATTTTTAAAAAAACATTTAAAAAATGGGGAAAAAATAATTTTTAGCTTATAATAGGTGCCCTAAACTTCATTTATAATCAAGCAAACTTGGCAATTACAATGTAATAATACTAATAAGTTAGACTCTTAGACTTGAAGATGATTTAAATTTTAAATAAGTTTAGAATACCTGATTAATTTTACATTGGCACACAGCAAAAACTTTCTAATATAAAATTGATTATCTTTCCAAATTTTATGATTCATAGGATTTCTTTAGAGAAAACTATTTAAATATAGAATATCACCGAATATCAATTAAAATAAATTGAAATTTTAAATGAAAAAATTGCTTAACAACACAAAAATTTCACTTGAGTAAAATGTAACTAATTACAAATAAATTAATAATCAGGATGAACGAAATAATGCAAAAAAAATTACCAGCGTCACGCTCTAATTATAACGGATGGTTCAGCAATATCGTAGGAGAAATCAAACAATCAAAATAAATCTCTATATCCTGCTGACATCATATTTAGTATAAAAACAGTAGAAGTTTATAAAAAGGCATTTAATAATACTTAATAAAAACAAAAACTATCATCAAATATTAATACTATTTATTCTTTTTTCAAAAGGAAAACAGGAAATAACTAATCAATCAAAAAAATTAAGGAACTTTTTATGGTTATAAGTCATCGATGTATAAATCATACTTCTATAAATTTAATGTAGTTAAAATACAAACTGCAGGAATTAAATGCAGACGAAAATTGGACTAAAAAATAAAAAAAAAACTTTTTTGCTTCACTTTTTAACTGTATTTTAACTGCAAGATAAATATTAATAAAAATTTATAAGTAGAAAACAGAAATAAGACTATTTTTAAGGGATTTTTTAATTACTTCATCTTTTTTACATTCTTGCCCTTGTAAATGGCACACTTTTAAATTGATTTACAATCTAAAAGTGGGGCACAGGGCTCTTTTAGCATTTTGTTAAGCATTGGCTGAAACAGAAACAAGTAGCTTGAAACTCCTTAATATATTTCATTCTTGGAAAACAAAAACCAAAAGTTATGACAAGATTTGGTTTTACTTGTTATTTTTCTCAAAAATCACTGATATCATCTAACTAAACCTTTCCATTTCCATGATGATAGTCTTATCTATGAGGTTATTTCTTTTAAATCATCTGAGAAAAGAACTTGAGCAAATTTTCACAGTTATAATCAGCGCAATTTCTCCCTTCACTGCAAAAAAATATCTATAGTGCCTCATTATACATTTCTTTGAATAAAACTTTAAAAGTAACACATGAGAAATATGTTGCAATAAGAAAAAAAGCATTTTAAAATAATCGTCTTTTCCCAAGCCGCTAGTAAAATTTTATGAATTCTCAAAAAAAAAAGTTCAAAACTAGTATCTAGATTCCAAATTTTTACCTTATTTTGTGTTTAGTGTATAAATTGATGAATTAAAATTTAATCGGGCCTTTATATATTGTTTATGTGAAAATTCACAAGCAAACAAAAAACATCACTTTTTTAAACACTGTTGCTCATTTATGCAATGAAAATAGTAACAGATATTCTGAGTATGAACAGTATGTGTACAGAAAAATCCTCCACAGATGATTGTAACTTAAATAAGTACTACATTTCTCATACTGTAGAAAGGCCTTATTCTTGCAATATGTGTGTTAAATCTTTCACACATGCAAAAGGTTTAAAAAATCACTCTTTAATTCATACTGGAGAAAAACCTTTCTCCTGCAGTGTGTGTGATAAAACATTCTCTAAGAAACAAACTTTAAATAAGCATTCTTTTGTTCATGCAGGAGAAAAGCCTTATTCATGCAGTGTATGTAATAAAAGATTCACAGAGAAATTCCAATTAAATCAACACTCAATTGCTCATACTGGAGAAAAACCTTATTCATGCAGTGTATGCAATAAATCTTTCTTGCATAAAAAAAGTTTAGATCGACATTATCACGTACACACGGGAGAGAAATTTTATTCTTGTACTGTATGTGATAAAACATTTAGACAGAAACATCATTTAAGTCAACATTCTATTCTTCATACGGGAGAAAAGCCTTATTGTTGTTGTGAATGTGATAAATCTTTCCCTCATAAAAGAAGTTTAGAACGACATTCTCTTGTTCACACTGGACAGAAGTCATATTCATGCAGTGTATGTGACAAAACATTCTCACAGAGAAGTAATTTAAAGCAACATTTTCTTATTCATACTGGAGAAAAGTCTTATTCATGCAGTGAATGTGATAAAGCATTTACTCTAAAATGTCATTTATGTAAACACTTCCTTGTTCATACTAAGGAAAAACCTTATTCCTGAAGTGAGTAATGAAAGGTTCTCACAGAAAGGTTTCTTAAATGTTCACTCTGGAATAGTTCTATTGTAGAGAATAGTATTGCTGACTGTGTGAAAGTGCCTGATTTGTTGCAAGGCAAGCAGCCAAGCCTATTACATGATAAGCTCCATTGACGTTATTAGAGCAAGCATTGCACCAGTGTTGAGATATGACTGTTATTTGAATTAATATATTGGGGGGCATCATTGAATTAATAGTGCTAAAACTGAAAAAAAAAAAATAGATTGAACATTTCAAAATAAACCAATATTGATCACTTTTTGTGCTAAATAGCATTTATTTATGTTTTTCTATAATGATATAGTGTATTATAATCTGTTTTAAAAAATAAATCATAAATCTAAACCCAATAAAAATTTCTGATTTCATCTAAAATATTTTATTTTTAAAAAAAAATGCACATTATTGATATGAACTTTCATATATCATATATCTTTTATTTCTTTTTTATAATCATGGGGAACAACAAGGATGCATACTTAAGTCTGGTTGCACCTAAAGTTCCAATGTACGTAATTCAGTCTCTAACGAATCCATTATGGACTCAAAATAAGTGGTTTTAGACTGCTAAAAATACACCAGAAAAAATTTAATGTATAAAATACGCTTTAATATAAACATTTTGAATTAATTTATTTGAGCCGGCCATGTCGGAGGAGAATTGACTACCTGTCATTCCAAATCTGGCGCCATCCTTGAGGACAAAAGAAAGTAGTTCTCTCACATAAACTTGAATCTTTAGCTCTTCTTTCCCAAATCTTCGCCACCTGTAGCCCATTTTGATTGCCAATAGCTTTTTCATAACTATATCCACCTGGAGGAAAACTTTTAATCAACTCCTCAGAAATGCTTCATTTCACCATGGCTTGTGCTTGTGGTAGATACGAAAATTTATCATGATTATCTAAATTAGGAATTTTTATCAATTTTATAAAATTGTCTCCAAAAACCAAACCAGTTTCTGATCTCCATCAAAAACTAGAAGTTCAATTTTAGGGTAACGTAAAAAGAAATTTCCTTAAAAAGCATTCTTACTAAATATAGAATCTTTCTCAGAACTTGCAAATTTTGTAAGTTTTTGTTCTAAATGACGCCAATGATCAATATATGTTTCTGATTCATCAAATTCAGCTTCGCATGTTCCTTCATCAACTTCACTAGCATTAAGATTGTCTTTGATTTCATTTCAGAGTACAGCCAGTTGACTTTTTGTTTAATGAGATCTATGAAATGATACTTTTTTGGGAATAATATGCTATTTTTGAAACTCCTGTGTGTTTGAAACTGTTATGCATGACTGTTAGCAAGATCAAGTTTAGCCTATCTAAAGGCAGCACTGCCTTTAGATAGGCTAAATTTGAAACATAAACATGTTTCAAATTTTGAAAATAACACTTACTATGCGCTTATTTTGAAAATAACACATGGCGTCAGTATGAAGAAAAAAAAGCCACAGTTTTGTAAAAATGAAGAGCTTTTATGGTCAAACTTTTTAATTTTTAAACACCTACTTCAATACTGCATAACTGCTCTCTTAATAATTTGAAGAAAAAAAAACTAAGAATAAGGCAGTGATTTTGATAATTTTCATCTAGGTTGAAAAATGTTGCCAAGTTAGCGATTTACAAAAAAGTTTGATAACTTTTAAGATATTTAAGTTATTTCTTTGTTCTAAGGACCAGATAATTCTTCGCTGCAAGATTATACAATTTGAAATCCTTGCATTGCTTCAAGTTTAAGGCACTTAAATTATGTTTTTTTTTAATTATTTATTTTCCTTGGTGACATAGCTTCAAAAGCAGATATAAGTTTAATTAACCTGTCACCATTTTAATTAACATGTTAAATTCAAATATTCTTTTTTTTATCAAAATCATTGCAAGATTTAGAGAATTATTTTCGATATTGTATTCAAGCTTTTTTTTTAACTCGTCAATATTTTAAGAAGCCATATTCTGAATAAAGAACAAATTTTCACTCGAATAAATCATTTAAAAAATGTCGACTTACTCAATCACAAATTTTGCAGTACTATCGCGGATGCCAGATGTTCCTAACTTAGGTAATCAGAATATCAAAACTTGACAATAATTACAGAATATAGACGATAGACACTTAACAGTTATAATTTGGTGAAAATAACTATGCTATTTTTCCCGAAATTTAATATTGCCTCTGGAGCAGTTTCTTAGTGCACATAAATAATAATGATAAAAGTGTTGCAGCATTAACGCATCTTTTACGTGTTAAAACAAAACATTTTTTTCCTTATGTTATTTCTAACCATCGAACTATTTTCAGACAATCTGTTTAATTTTAAAATTTGTTTTATCTGACAGTGATAAAATTTTTAAAGCGTAAAGATTAAATTTATTTTTTAAATGAACTTGTGTTTCATTAAAAAGAAAGGCAACATTTTCAAATTGAGTCCTGGTAGGTGTCAAGTCCTGGTAGGTGTAAAAATATCGTGATTTTTATATCGAAGTTATTATCATTTTTTATTTTTGAAAATAACTAAACGTTGGAGTTATACAGTTATTACAATATATATTGTTAAATTTTTTTTAAAAAAATTGGTCTTTGTAATAAAAACATTTACAAAATTTTTCTGAATATAGTAATAACTATAAGTAGGACAGAATATCGTTTTTTATTTTTATATAATGCTTAAATTTAATAACTGCTTAAATTTTCCAATAAAGGCGGTATTTTAATTAAAAATTATTTGTTAGAAAAAAAACTCCCTATGTATTAAAAACCAATTTAATAATCCTAAAAAAATGTATATTTCTGAAACAACAAATTCCCTCTTTCAAACGCTGCGAATATTTGCGCATCGGTAATATTGAAACATGGAGCTAGGAGTAGCTCCATGTATCGAAATAAAGCACGCTAAAAAAAAAAAATTGTGCGCCAACATTTGTGATATTGCGCCAAGTATTGCACTCTTTCCATCACGTGACTCCAGCTCTTTGCTTGGTTATTGTGGCTTTTCGGAAGGAATAAAGCGAGCTAAGTTCCTCTACCTATTATCTGGTCTCTATCACGGAATCCAAATCGGACCCCCCGAGTGAACCGCCTAGAAAGAGGAAGAAAAAGACTGACAATGCTGCTAAAGACTCCATGACTACCCCGAACCAAGACTGCTCTTCTTCAGAATCTTCTGCCCAGCCGGAAATCACGACTCCTACCGCATCGGAAACGGTGCCGGTAGATCAAGACCTAGCTTCCGCCATCCCAGCGGATCCAGTCCCGGCAGACCCCAAGGAGAATTCCGCTTCGGTTGAAACCACGCCCACCACAACTATGGACACTCCCCCCAACAAAAAGCTGAAATCCCTCATCAGAGAACTGCAAGCAGACACAGATATCCCGCTCGTTTTAGAACGAGATCTCATCGAATTTGGACGTCAGCCCGAGAAAATTATACAGCTTAGAAGAAGTGGGCAGGAGCTTAGGCCCCTCCCACTTTTCCTCATCATCCAAACTGACACGCCCACTAGCAGAAATATCTTCAACATTAGTTCCATGTTGGAGAAAAATGTTACAGTTGAAAGATTCAGAGGAGGACGATTTCAAACTCAATGCTCTAAGTGCCAGAAGTATGGACACACCCAGCGCAACTGCCAAGCCACCGAACCAGCCTGCATGAAATGTGCTGAAGCACACTTCTCGTACATGTGTACGAAACCCAGATCCACACCTGCAAAATGCATAAACTGTGATGGTGAGCACCCGGCCTGTTTTTCGGGCTGCGGTGCAAGACCCAGGAAAGTGCCGCAACCAAGGAACTTTCTTCCCGTGAAAGCTGCCGACAAAGCCACCAGATTTTTACAGCTCATCAAGGAGATGAAGGAACTTTTGAAGGACGAAGAGCTTCTTGGGTTTCTACGTTCCTTACTTCCAGAGTCCCAAAACTGATGAAAGACTCATTTCTCCCAGGATTTATTCTATCCTGACGTCACAGCCCACTGCTGTGAATTTCTTTTATCCCATTTCTTATAGGTACAAGACTACTAGTTTTACGACCGAACAGAATATGACGAATCAGTTGGTGGCCCTTCGGGCCAANTAAAATTAGTTACCAATTCCTTAAAAGATAGAGACCCGGTTACTGTGGCTTGGTTACCGAGCTAACCGGAAATCTAACCGGATGTCTAACCGGAAATCATGACTGTAAGGAGTTCGAGATTAGTTTTTGTTTATATTTTATTAAAAAGTATACCGGCTGCGAAGGCAGTTTTCAAGTCAAATGCATAATAAAGTCAAAAGCTTGTTCAGGCTCATTGTTTTAAGCTTATCTCTTATACCTCATTCTCATTGATCGATCTCTCTTTTTAGAAACTTATTGATGCAATTCCAAAATGAGTATTGAGTAAGCCTCCTTAACCTTTTAACTTTAAGAGTATATCTTTTAAATCATTGAATGAAACTTTTACAATTACTTTCCTTCAATGATGTAATAAAATCGCAAATAATTATGTCGTGATTTGAATGACGCATTTGGGAGCTTAAGTTTTTCATATTGGTATTTACCCAATATGTCCGATAAATCCTTAACTGTTAAGTGCAAGAAGAATTACACATGCAGTATTTGTAATAAAACATTCAAAGAGAAAGGCATTTTGAATAAACATTATATTGTTCATACTGGAGAGAAGGCTTATTCATGCAGTGTTTGTGATAAAACATTCGCAAAGAAAAGCAATTTAAAGAAACATACTCTTGTTCATACTGGAGAGAAACCTTATTCATGTAGTGTGTGCAATCAAAAATTCGCAAATAACCACAATTTAAAAAAGCATTATCTTGTTCATACTGGTGAGAAGTCTTATTCATGTAGTTTATGTGGTAAAACATTTGCACAGAAATGGAGTTTAACTAGGCATTCTTTTGTTCATGCGCAAGAGAAGTGTTATTCGTGTGCCATATGTGATAAACCATTCACACAGAAAGATGCATTAAACAAACACTATACTGTTCATACTGGCGAGAAACCTCATTCCTGCAGTGTATGTGATAAAATCTTTTCACGGAAATATTCTTTAAATAGACATTTTCTAATACATAGTTAAAACACAAAACAGTTTTTTATGTAATGTATGTACCTAGTAGAATATTTTCTAAAAAAACTTAACTTAACCAAATATTATTTTTAACTCGTGCTGTTGAGAAACCCTATATTCTAAAATGCTATATTACTATTAGATTTTGGAATATAGTCATTTACACAGAAATTTTACTTTAGTATTGCCAAATCAGCACAGGATTAGATTTTCGTATCGATAAGAACACCAAAATTATTTTAGATTTATGGTGACTTTCTAACAGGGTAATGCAAGAAATTACAGCTACTATCATAATAGGTTATAATTCAAAGCCTACCCTAAGCAAACTGCAAAATTTATATAATTTTAAAAAATTTTGCTAGTTCAAAAATCGTTTGGCTCTCTAAGAATTTGTTATAAGTTGAATTAAAGTGATACTGATAGAGAAATATCCCCAAATAAGAACTTTGGTTGTTAGCAAGAATAATTTTCTAATCAAGTTAATTTTTAGAAAAAGCAAAATGTATTATTAAATGTATATTATAACTTTTCCATCATTGGTTTTATTAGGATTTTATTATTCCTTTAGATTCTTAAGCCAACTAGATAAGGAATTCAGAAAGATATTCATATCATGTTCTATGCCAAAACAATCGGCAAGTCTTGACGACTTCCAGGCAGTAGCCCTCGAGAAACTAAATAAATCATCACTGAAGAACTGTTCAAAGGGTATAATTCATAGCCACTAGTGGGCACAACTCAACATTTTTTTTTTTAAAAAAAACTTGCAAGTTTTAAACACATTGATATGATTATTATACTTATTCCATATAATACTTTTTCTAGTCCTTGAAAAAAAGTGACGGAAATAAAAACCAAGTGATTGAAAAGTTACACTTTTATGTTTCTTTTATCAATTTTAATTATTTTCTCGCTCGATTTCTATGTGCCATAATTATTGAAAATTATTATTTTTCATTTTTTTAATGTAATAAATAAGCATTCCTGAAATGCTATAAACTGTTTAAAAATTTGATTTTGGTTTAGTTTTCATTACTGTTTAAACTACCTTATTTATATACAGGGTTCCCATAATACAGTGCAGGGCTCGAAATTAACGGTGGTCCGTTGGTCCGTGACCACTAAAATCGGAGTCGGACCAGAATAAAATAATAAACAGTGGTCCGCCGGACCACTGTTTAATTTATAATTGAGAATATATTTTATAAAATAAAAGCCAAAAGGAATAATAAATGCTATGGTTGTAAGACTAATTATAAATAACTAAAGATTTAAACAAATTACAAATTTTTTTTTAATATTACTAAATGCTTTGTTTAAATCATCTTGATAATTCGTGCTAATTTCAGATGTTTTTCTCCTTTATTTTTTATTTTATGTTCTAAAACAATCATATTGTTTATTTTTGTTACATTATGATTATGTATAGTTTAATAATTTTGTGATTACTTCAAAATTGAGTAAAAATCATAGTTCTTGATTGCTAAAATATTCTTTTCTAATTAATCTTAGTAAGTAGTATAGTTAATCTTATTTCCTTCTTAAATTCTAAGTATATTTATGCAACTTGTATATTTGAGTTACTTAAAACTATTTTAGAGCTTATTCAAAATTTTTTTTAAAAAATTTTTTATACAAAATTAATATTAATCAAAAAAATGCAATTTAAATCAAAAATTTATGATTTTTAAAAAAAAATCATGACTTTTTTCCATCAAAATTTTTTATTTTTTTTTATTTGCAGCTAATAGGAACACGTAGACGGACCAGTAAAGTTTTGTGCGGACTAGTAAAATGTTTAAGTTACTGGTCCTATGGACCAGTAATTATTCTTTTTAATTTCTACCCCTGCAGTGCAGAACCTCTTATCCGGAAATCAGATAACCGGAATGAAATTCGGAACCGGAAATTAATTTTCTTCCATTAAAAAAAAAATTTTTCCTGCAAGATTTTGAGCCCATTTTGTTTTTTAGAGCGTACGGCGTATCGAGTTGACGAAAGAACTGATTTAGAGGACGGATCAAAAGTCGTTTGTAGAAGAATCTCACATGAGCACAAATAGCTTATATGTGTTATTAATGTTAATAATAACATATATAAGCCTGTATATAAATTTTATTTCATAATTTCTTTCCTTATTTAAACTTAAGTGTATTATTATTATTTATCATTTTTTATTATTTCTAAAACTATTTCAAAATAATTTTTTAGTTTCGTTTTATAAACATTAGAGAAACGGCATTTTGTAGCTATTCAGAAAACCGGAAAAATCAGTTATCCGGAATCGCAATGGTCCCAATCGTTCCTGATAATCGGTTCTATACTGTACTTGAGAAACCTTGGTAGTTCTTGAATTTTGTTGAAAAAATCGGAGCCCCGAGACGTCCTTCAATTCTGCGAAAAGTTAATTTTGATTTTCTGATATTAAATGTATGATTATATTAACTTTCCAGTAAAAAAGCATTAGAAAAATTCAAGCAGAAATTATTGGAATCCTGATTACTCTCTTTCCTTTTTTGGTTTTCTCTGTCGCTGTTCAAGTTCATCTAAGTGGAAAGAAGTTGTCCGGGCATTGACGGGGACCACAGCTAAGCCTTATCCTTACTTACCCCTCACTTGCGGTTAGATATCAAAATATCAGTAGTGGGGGAGACTAATAGTGTAATAAAAATATTGAACCAAATCAATCATGCCTAGTATTAGCTATGTTTTTAAGAGATACATAAAGGTTGCATTTTAGTGATAAGGATTTTTTTTTTCTCTTTAACATTAGTTCAAAATGTTGTGTAAGTGTGTATTTAATATTTGCTGGCTAGGAAAAGGCTAATAAAATTCGACTCGTTTCTGTTGGGGATAAGAATAGACCATACAGCAAATTATGTTACACGGAATTTGACATCTGCAGAATGGGATAATCTGCTTTGAAGTCTTTTATCAAAGGTAAGAATTTTTGTTAATTTTATTATTGATAATAAAGATTAATATAGATAAACGTATTAACAGCACTCGTATTATTTTTTGCGAATCGACAGCGTGGCCACCCACATGGAAAGCCTGGAATTATCAGCAGGGTTACAAAAAACCCGGGTTTTTCTACAAGAACCCAACCCGGGTGAGTTTTATTGAGCTTTTCTGGGTTTTTCATGTTTTTATGAGGGGTTTTCAAAAGAGAGGGCAGGGATAAGTACCTTATTTTAAAAAAGCTTATTTTAATATTAATAACTAAGTTTAATTTTATAAGTTGACTTCATATAGATAATTATTACGAATAAATTGATGTGAAAGTCTAAAAAAAGTTTCTTATGACATCACGATGCAAAATGTTATATGTACTCACATACGTCACGCATTTGAAACTTATTTTAACACAGGATTACTTTTTATTTATATTTTAATTTAAAAAAATATTTGAGGAAAAATTTTTATTTGCATAAAAAGCGAATCAATGGCACTGAATAATCAATGGCCATACAGTCAAATCTAGCCAGCAAGGTAACTCTCCAGTTTCCAACACAATTAGTTTCTTCACTATAGGTTAATTGTTTTTAGGCTAGACTACATATATATTTCAGTAGAATAGCTCTTTAATATAACAGAGGATAAAAAAAGAAATCAATCTTAGAAAAACCCACTCTAGGGTGGGTTTTACCCAGTAAAACCCAGGTGGGTTTTTTGCAACCCTGATTATCAGGGAATTTTTTTATACTGGAAAAGTCGGGGAAATTTTGACAACAACTTGGAAAACATGGAATTTTAAAGAAAACCTGGAATTTTTCTTATAGTTTGAATTATTTAACCATCTGTTATATCTACTTTTATTTAGACGTAAATTTATCATAAAAAAGTTGAAATATCAGCAACTCAGCAATATTTTTCTTGCATTTCTGACACTTAAGTAAAAAATTTCAAATTAATTATGTATCATGTTTCACAATCAACTGCATAGAATTTTTCATTCCAATATCAGCTTCAAAATTCAGTCAAATTTGCATTTAAATTACAAATAAATTCACAAGAGTTTAGACAATTTGTAAATTAGTAAGAATTTGAACTTATAATAATTAGTTTTTATAAAACAAATTGTTTTTCAATAGGTTATGATGTACTAAATTTTTAATGTAAAAATTTGATGATAGTAAACTTTTGTTTTATAAGATAGTTTTTCTAAGAAATTAATGTTAATTTTTTTCCCGACATCATGGAATTGCCCAGATGTAAAAACAATTAACTCATCTAATCTAGGAAATCATGTTAGATTGGAATTAATATATTCTAATTTCTGATAAGTACTGATTAACTTCTTTTTTTTTTTTAGTCTTTTTATATAGAATATACAACAAGAAATTTGACAATTTTTCCTTTACGAATACTGAATATCTCTTAAAATAATAGTGCTAATTTGACACAAACAACATTATTTAAACATTTGACTTATGATATTGGTTTAAAGAAAATTATTTTAATGAATTTTATAAATAGCAGTGTTTGGATAAAATACAGTATAAAATTGCTCTATATTGAAATGTAAATGAATCTGAAAATTTATTTGTTTCTAATCACCCTAAATTATTTTCTTTTGCTTATATAAATATATTAAACAGTATTTATCCAAGGTTGTTTTGGGTCATTGGTATAGTTCGTTCACCAGGAGTTGACACTTGGCTCCACCTCCTCGGACGCAGAGTTCATTTCAGCGTGGGAGTCAGAAGAGAAACATCTCCGTGCTTGAAATTGAGACAACCCTTAATTTGCGCCAAACACAAACAGTGAATTCTTTTTCAGTAACATACTTCGCTTTATCATCTGCTATTATACCTGTTGTTACTCTAGCTAATTAAATATAGTTTAAATTTAAAAACTGCTGCTCTCCCAGCAAAATGTCTCATAAAGGACAAACTATTCACTCAAAAGAAAGAAATATCATAAAAAATGTGGCAAAATACAATCAAATTTATGAAATATTTATTGTTGAAAATGCACATAAAGTTTGCGAAATAAATATTTTTGCCAAACGATCGCCAAATAGCAACATTGTTCAGGATTGCTCACNGTTTCCTCCACATCTATTCAAAATGACATTTTAAATGAAATACTACACTATTGACTAATACACAAATATTGACGCTTTTCTTGTACCTATACTACACTTTAGCAGAGAGAAAAACACGCTGAAAAACTTTCAGATTTTTACTGGAAAAATCAGTGAAATTTGATACCTGATTTGTGTAGCCACCCTGATTGATATTCTACCTGAACAGTTTTTCAAATCAGTAATAAATAAAATCTTTCCACTTATCCGTCTCAAAATAACTTTTGAGATTACATAAAATTTTTGCAGTACTTACAACGTTGTTTTCTAACAGTCTATACTGTTTAATGTATTATAACCATATTTCCTAATAAGAATTGAATCCAATTTAAGAACGTTTCGAAAATTTCAAGGAATTTCTTTGCGACCCCTCGCCCTACCACACAGGCTATCCCAGCCCTTATCTTTATAGATTATCACTCTTAAACGATTGATATAGTGTAGCTACCTGTTTTCAGTAGGACATGTTAAAAGATGTTCCTTTTAAAACCTTTTTGTGGCTAATTGAAATTGGCCATTAATTTCTTATTGTCTCATTTTAAGTTATGCTTATATTTAGCTAGTGTATTTCTTATTATAAAAAGAAAATATTTTTTACATAGAAATGAATTTTTGTTATGCTAATGAAAAAGTATTTTGCAATTTTTCATGTTTATTATTATTATTTTTTTTGTTTTTTGTAATATATTTATTCATTTTGTTCTCCCTTAAAGGTTCTAAACATACGGAAAGATGTAAGAAATTTCAGTCACATGACTTGGTTGATCTTTTGAACCATGTGAAAAGCCACTATCTTGCTCATCTCAAGTTAAAGCAAAAAGTTAAACCTTAAAATCAAGTCAAAGAATAGTCTGATGGTTCTTAAAATGCACGCAAATGTCTTTCTCATTGCCTTAAACCGGAAGAAATTTAGAAAATTTCCGGTGTATCCCTCCGCTTATGTTATGACTACGAGGCGATGTGTGAACAAGCCTAATATTCTATGCAGTTTTGTTAATGTAATTTGGATTCAAATCTAAACATAATTGTACCATTCATAAGAACTTTCAGAAATGTATTGATTCTCAGAGGTCGTAAGGCCAAAAAAAATTTTGAAAAGTTAATATCTCGTGAATAATTCTTAAGGTTTGCCATGTTTTGTATTTTATCCCTTATTTAGCTACAATAAAATAAAATGTCGCCAAAAATATTTTTTTAAGTTAGAAAATATTCTAATGATTATAATATTAATATGATAATGCTGAAGTTTAAAGGCTGAAAGAAAGAACTCGGTACATGTGAAATACTGCAAAAGATATGATGCAATAATATGATGGCGTGTTTTTTCAATCTGCGGCGTAATAATATATCGGAAGAAGTAATCCGGAAGTCTTGCGAGAGCAATTTAACCACTGGCGCCGCCACCCTTAGCTTTACACGATCACCCATCCATACTAGTGATTTGGGATTGTATTATTGTAGTAGTACTTACACTATATATCTATAAGTAGGTAAAACAAATTTCAACTTCAATCCCTCCAAAATTACCTATTTATTACCATTAATATCTTATGGATGGTGTTTTCAATATAAATGCAAACAATAACAATCTCGAGCTCTTTACCTGTTCTAGTTCTGGTTAGAAAGTTTGCAGCTGCTTGCTTCAGCTTATTCTGCAAGGCGATATTTTCAAATGGATAATTTTGTTTTCAGAAGCAGAATAAATTAGGTAATTTCTGAGTTCAAACTTGTCGTATTTCATAAGATATTAATGTTATTAAGTAATTCTGGTGAGTTTGAAGGGAAATTTTGTTTTAGTTTTTTATAGATATATTGTTAAAAAAGGTGACATGGTTGCTAGATTTTGAAACACTTGCTATTTTGGCAGTCCTGGTTTGGCCTCTTTCCATTTGTTTATTCCTGTTGCAAGCTGTACACCATCTTACGTTAGTGTTAGCATATCGTTTGAGCAGAAAGATTAAGTTTATAAATTATTATTCAGCTTTAAATTTGAAAGTTGGCATAGATTATTGAAAAGGTAAGAAGTGTTTTATAACGATTCTTTTTTCAAATACTAGGTTTACATATTTATTATTGATCGAACCACCTGTTTCTTAACACTACTATTTCACAAGCAATGGATGGTGTTTTCAGTAGAAATGTAAACAATAACAATATCGAGTTGTATGCCTGCTCTAGTTCCGGTTAGAAAGTTTGCAGCTGCTTTTTTTATAGATATATTGTTAAAAAAAGTGACATGGTTGCTAGATTTTGAATAACTCGCTTTTTTGGCAGTCTTGATTCGGTCTCTTTACATTTGTTTATTACTGTTTATTCGTGTCACAAGCTGTGCACCATCTTACGTTAGTGTTAGCATATTGATCGAGGAGAAAGATTAAGTTTAGTAATAAGTATTCAAATACCATGTATGCAAGAATCTTAAAACACAATTATCACATTGTGAGATGGCTTTAAAATACACTGGAAACAGTAACCCGGAAGTAAAAGTGGCATGCAGCTCGCAGCGCTACCTAGTGTCGAAAACACCATCTGTTAATGTTAAAATTATATACCCTTTTCAATTTTAACTTTATAAGCGTAAGTGTCCTTTCACTATTTTTCTTATTATATAACGACATCTTTATTAGTTATTGCATTTAGACTTAGACTTCATTGTAAACACAAGTAATAAATAAACAAATATAACGTTTGCAAGAACTACTATTCAAAAGAACCTCAAAACACAATGATCACGCTCTGAGCCAAATGGCTTCAAACTACACTAGAAACAGTAACCCGGAAGCTTGGCTCGGAAGTATAGGTGATATAGAGATTGCAGCGCTCCCTATTGTAGAAAACACCATCCATATTATCCATAGATTTGAGCTCAGAAATTATATTAGTATTTCCTTCTTTTATAGAAACTGTCGATAACTGTTTAACCGGAAGCTATAAAAGCAAGGTGTAAAAAAAAAATTTTTTTTTTTAATATTTTTATTAAGAACATCGGCTGCGAAGGCATTTCTCAAGTCGAAAGTATGATAAAGTCAAAAGCTTGTTCAGACAGTTTGTTCAGGCATGTTATTTGAGTTCAAATTGAGATTAATCAAATTGTCCTTATTGCTGCAAATTCAAATTGAGTATTGAGTAATGCACTTTAACTTGATTGAGATCATATGTTTTAAACCATTGAATAAAACTTTAGCGAAGTGCACTTAGTTCTTTCCTTCAATGTTGTAAAAATATTTTTAAGAATGCAGTGATTTGACTTTTTATATTGGGTATTTATCCAATATGTCTGATAAATCTTCAACTGTTAAATGCAAGAAGTATTACTCATGCTGTGTTTGTGATAAAACATTTTCACACCTAGGCACTTTAAAGAGACATTATCTCGTTCATACTGGTGAGAAAGCTTATTCATGCAGTCTATGTGATAAAACATTCTCACACAAAGGCAATTTAACGAGACATACTCTTGTCCATACTGGAGCAGAAAAGCCTTATTCATGCAATGAATGTGATCAAACATTCTGGGGAAGAGATAAATTAAAAATACATTTACTTATTCATACAGGAGAGAAGCCTCATTCATGCAGTGTGTGCAATAGAAAATTCACAGAAAAAAGCAGTTTAACAAAGCATATTCTTATTCATACTGGAAAGAAGTCTCATTCATGTAGTTTATGTGATAAAACTTTCTCACAGAAAGGCAATTTAAATAGACATTCATTTATTCATACACAAGAGAAATCCTATTCATGCAATGTATGTGATAAACCATTCTCACAGAAAGAAACATTAAAAAAGCACTATATTGTTCATACCGGTGAGAAACCTCATTCTTGCAGTGTGTGTGATAAATCCTTTGCACAGAAACATAACTTAAATCGACATTTTCTAATACATGGTTAAAAACAAAACAATTTTTCATGTAGTGTATATAATGAAATATTTACTAAGAAACTTTACTTAACATTGCCTTTACTCAAGCTGTTGAGAAAGCCTAGTTTCTATAACCCAGTATAAGTCTAGTCTGTGAAATAAGTCAGAAATACTGAAATTTAACTATAGTAATGCCAAATTAACAGAATATAAGATTTTGGAATCGATAAATGTACCAAAATAATTTTAAAGTTTTACCAACTTCTTGGCAGTAGAATCCAAGAAATTAAAATAAATGTCACAGAAGGGGACCAACTCGAAGAGTATAATTCACAGTCTTTCCTAGGCAAATCCCTGGATCTTTCAAAATTCCTTTGGCGCCTTGATGATGGTAATTCACGTAAACTGGTACTGATACGGAAAAATCTCCCACTTTGGAAAAATTTTGGTTTTGAGCAATAATAGTCAAGTTAATGTTTAGAAAATTTGAAATATATTTGAAATTTATTTTAACTATCACAATTTTTCCATCACTAGTTTTATTATTCCTTTAATTTTTAAACCATTTTTTTTTTGTTTTTGAAAATGCAACTTTTAAAGTACATTTGGTGCCTTGGGGATTGTAGTTGGCGTGGCTAAGCAAAAAATATCCAAATGTTCAAAAATAAAGAAAATACAAATTAAAAGATTGAAAAGTTACCATCTATGATGTTTCTTTTAGCAAACTTAATTTGTAATTATTTTCTTGGTTTATTTCCATGTACCTCGATATATTATAATTAGTCGAATTAATATATAATTAGTATTATAAGAAGTTAATTTTGCCTTAATTCTTTTATTTACTAAACTACTTTATTTATTGTATTGTACGATGATTTTATTCTTGTAAAGCATTAAATAAACTTTAAAGATATAAAAAAAGCACTGAAAAAAGGCTTATCAAATTATGCCCAGTACAGAAATACTGAGTTTTTTAAGATTGGGCCCACATGGAAAATACCCATCTTTAAAACCACCAATCTGGGTTTTTTTCCTTTACATTTTACGACTTTAAATCACATTTTCAATTAATTTTCTTTGCAACTGTTAAAAATTTTGTTAGTAAAAGATGTTTAAGTAGTTTGATTTTGGGACCCAAAATTTACGATACAGGAACTAAATGAGTAAAAAATAGAGCACATGATTAAGAAAAAAAATAATAATTGTTATTCATCACTTATGTATGAAATTAATTATGCATACAGATAACACATATCAAATAATTTATTTGAAATGTAACCCGTTCAGGGCCTATTAAAACACATCAGATATATATCATAAAATACATTCAATATTTGTTTCAAAATGAATATGATGTATAAATATTTAGATAAAGTATACAGAAAGAAATTTAGCCATATTATACCAAATTGTTCCAATCACTTTTAAATAATTCTATTTTAGACTGAAGTGCCTATTTTACTCGCTTGGCAAAACTCTATTTTTAAAAATGAAATATTAAATTAGAGTTTAGCAAAGAAAAAACTATTTAATTTAGAATATCAACTGTAAGACAAAACATCCCATCTAATTTATGTTTAAAAATGAAGCATTAGTTAAACTCAGATTTTGACAAAAATGCTATTTATTTAGTATATCAATTAAACAACAAAACATCTAATCTAATTAATCAACTATTTACTGCTTTGCTTATGAAAGCTGGAAGGAAACAGTAATAAAATCTTTTTTGAAAAAGATTTCCCAAAATATTTTCAAATCACTTAAGCATATGATGCACAATTTTACATGCTCTCTTTTTTTTTTCTTTTCTCTTTTTGTTTATGATAGTATATTCCTTTTATTATTGAATAATTTTATTAATAGAATCTGAAACATTTTAATGAGTATCTAGTATAATTAATTTTTTCAAGTTCTCAAGTTAATTTTTCTTATTAAATCCCTGTCTAAAGGACCATTTTGCTGAAAGTGACAATAGAGGTAGTTTTGCAATGGAATGCATCTGCAAAACATAGTTACAATGGTCATATGATGCATAACTTTTCCCTCTAGGTTTTTTAATTTTTATTGTAAGAGAAAGCAATGAAAAAGTGCACAAACATCATGGAAACAAGGTCTAAAGTAAATTATATTGCCTATGTTTTAATGATTATAAATGTTATTGGATGATAAACAAATAATTTGTGTTCTATACTGATACCAGTAAAAAAAAATTTCATTAACTGTTACCAAAGGTAATTATTTGCATCTTTTTAATCTTCTTTGTGAAAAAGGAGTATTTTTGCATTGCATTTATAAGCATTTGCTTATTTGTGCAACTTTTTGCTACTGGACTTATAAAAAATTATTTATTTGAGAAAGAAAAAAATATGTTTTATCTGAGAATTGCAGTCACAATTTAAAGAAAGTTTCTATTACTATTTTTTTTATAAGGAAAACTTTTAAATACTAAGTTATTACCTATGTTTTGTTGAAACAAATGGATCACTAACATTAAAGCATTCATAAAATATTTTGGTATTTTTCTTTCCACTCAGTATACATGTGAACAACACACGGTACTTTTCTCTCTAGCTATAGTTGCAAATTCTTTTTTTTCTTTTTTTTTAAAGAAATTTTAGGAATTGTAAAAATAAAGTTCTGCTAAGATTCAATTTCAGTGAGAAAAAAAAGAGGAAGAGAAAAAAGTAAGTGAAAAAAAAAACTTATTGTAGTAATGTAAATTTCATTTTAATTCTTTTTTTTATTTTAACAATAATTATTAAAAGAAATGGCAAATTAAACTGCTGAAAGCAAAGCCATTTCATTGCAGCCTTATTCCTAAATATCCCTTAGTACCAAGACTCATTAAAAGTTTTTAATGAAAGATATTTTGTTTCTTTAGAAAACTAGCTAGAAATGGTTTTATTCGCGATCGCAACACTCGAATACGCCATCTGGGGAGAGACCGGTTTCATACCTTTAGCCCTTCTCCCCTCCCTCTCCTCCTCTTTTCAGTTATATAGGAATGTACTACGATATTTTCCCTTTTCTTAATATTTTTACTTAATGAAAATATTTTTTTAAATTTCCATGATACTTTTCTTTAGTTTAATGTAGTTTTCAGTTCCATATAGTTTTTCAAGTTAAAAGATTTTAATTTATATGAAAATCAAGAGAGAAACTAACGTACTTCCTTCCTCTATGACTTTCCACACGCTAAAGGGGGAAGCATGTGAAGTGTTGCTATAGGAAAAGAGTTACGCCACCTGCAGCCCATTTCGATCGCCAATTACCAGTTTTTTCTCTCTTTTTTTTTCCTGGTGTACAAAACAAATAGGCCTGAAAATATCATGGAGCCTAGCTCCATGGAAAATATATGAAACGCGATTTTTGATTTTTACAAATAACACAATGATGATGGTAACCAGCATTCTTTTTGTGAATATCGTGTTGACGATGTCGATCGATATTCTACAACGTTTCTAAATCCTGTAAGATAGATCGACATTCCACTGCGTTTTTTAAAATATCGAACAGTATTAAAAATAGAGTTCATTTTTATGTTGCACAATATTTCGCTGCGTACGATGTTCGAAGCTGTGTTTTTTGTTTTTTTTTTTTTTTTGATACTTGGGGGTAGAAGTATTTTTGATTTTTTTGTCCTTCCATTTTCAGGTTTTATTAGCCATTTAGTTTGAAGTATTTGGCATACGAGGACCCGGTTTGGACAATCAAAAGTTAATTTTATGCTTATTATGCCGCAACTGTACGCATCGCAACTGTAAACTGTACGCAACTGTAAACATGCAATACTTCATCTTTGCAATAATGAATTAATTCATCATTGCATTCATCTTTGCAATGATGAATTAATGCATCATTGCATGATGAATTAATTCATCATTGCAAAGATGAAGCATCATTAAGAGTAGAAATATATATTTTTAAATTTTTTTTGGGAGAAGAATTAATTTGTAGGGGGTTATTAATATAAAGCAAATTAATTACGCCAATTTTAGGTATCGAAATGGGCTATAGGTGGCGTAGAGCAGAACTCTTTACCTATGGCAACACTTCACATGCTTTCACCATTAGCATGGGATTGGAAGGATGTATTTCAGTTCCTCTCTTGATTTTCAAATAGATTAAAAACTTTCAAGTTAGGACACTATACGGAACTGAAAACTACATAGAACATAGCTCTAAAAGAAAGCATTTTGAAAATTTTAAAAAATATTTGGGACAATTAATTACGAAAAATATTGAGAAGGGGTAAATGTCGTAGAACATTCCTATACAACTGAAAAGAGGAGAAAAGGAGTAGGGCCAAAAGCATAGGTCTTCTCTCCAGATGGCGTATTCGAGCNTTAGCCTGAGGCGGGGTGTGATTTTCAGCGCCATCTAGTTTTCAAGTTTGAGGCTAGAATCCACTTTAGGACCGCTTTAAACTTCAGCATTATAATTTATAATCATTAGAATATTTTCTAATTAGGCTAACTTAAAAAGATATTTTTGGCGACATTTTATTCAAATATAGCCAAATAAGGGATGAAATACGAAACCTGGTAAACCTTAAGAATTATTCACAATGAGATATTAACTTTCCAAAATTTTTTTGGGCCTTACGACCTCTGAGAATCAATACATTTCTGAAAGCTCTTATGCAATATCCCAAATTGCAATAACAAAACTGCATAGAATATTAGGCTTCTTCACACATCGCCTCGTAGTCATAACATAAGCGGAGGGATACACCGGAAATTTTCTAAATTTCTTCCGGTTTAAGGACGCTTGAACCAAACCTCGCACTCGCAGCCTAAGGAAAACATGAAGCAACACCAGTCAAGGTAAATTCGCCAATCAGGTTCTCTTTCGCATTTCTAAATTCTTATACAGTGAGAATTACTGAAATAATTTAAGCTTTATTTAAACAATGCGTGGCAACATTGCCCCGGTTAAACCGAAGTTTTCTGTTTTGTTTTAAAAATATGTTAATGAAATTATTAGACATTTGATTGAATTCTTCCAAATTAGACTTTACTAATTTTTTCCTTTTATTAAAGTTCTTGCCTTTAGTTCACTAATAGTCTTTGGTAATTCTGAACTTATAACTTAAGATGTATTTCAGAAACTTCGAAATGAAATACGACCGATTCTATTGTAACTACGAGTAAAAGCATGGAAGAAGAAATTTCTGGGTTTGATTAATTTCTTTTTAAGTAAAGATATTATACTGTATCTATGTTTTATATCTATTAAAATTTGACACTTTACGAGGCAAATTACACAACTAAACTACCGTATACACCGGTGTATAAGTCGACCCCCTATTTTTGATTACGAAATACCGAAATTACTGGTATGTTGAGAGCATAATTCGATCATTGAAAAAAAAACAACAACTTAGTATGTAAATTTCTAAAGTTTGAAGAAAATAAGGGATAATTTCCGTAAAGGGATGTCTACAAAATTGTTCCAAGTTAAGAATATTTCGCATCAAAAACTGGCAATTTTAGTCTGGTCCTGTATAATTCGCGTGTCAAAAAATACTAGACGCGTAGCAAAATGGTAATTCAAATGGTATTTTAAAATCTTCCAAAAAGGGGATGGGGTAAAGATGATTTTTGTTGAACTCTGCAGATAAGCATGGAATAGAATCCAGGGTGTTATTTGAAGCAGATGTTGTTGCTTTATTGTATGTTTTAAATACTCTTGAACAAATTATCATAACGTTTGTTTTTCTTCATTTTTTTTCCTGAACGTAATTTAAAGTATTATTTCGAAAAAAAACCCCTTTAAATGTGAGAAACATATTATGAAAGAAAATACAAAATTACTTGCAGTCAACATATAGAATATAGTTTTTGAAAGGAGTAAATTGATACTCAGTTATGAATCTCTTTGTTTATACTGCATCGATAATTCACAATCAACGAATGTCCGATTTTATTACCAGTGTAGAAGTAGACCCCCTGATTTTTGTGAAATTTTAGAGAATTGAAAAGTCTACTTATTCACCCGGATATATGGTAATAAGTTTTTAATTCAATATTTATTAATTTGTTTAGTGTACAACATGGAGCTTTTAGAGCTCATTCCAAATTCTTCCAATATTTGAAAAGTAAACATTTGTATGACTGTCGCCTTTTCAACTGAGCCAGTTAATAATTTACATGTGACATCATTATTCTTATTTTAATAATAATTCTTTCATCAATATTTTAAATAATTCTATCAAAAAAACTAACTACAATGGAAGAAGTTAACATCTTAAAGAATAATAAATTACTATTCACAATTATTCGATACTTACGGAACATATTTACTGAATCTGGTTTGATTGTTCTATTTAAAATGTACCAATCATATTCTCAATTTCTAAATGCATTTTTCAATGAATTTTTATTTTAATGAAAAAGTTTCAACAAAAAATACTGTCAGTGCAGTGTTAGAAAATATTTTTTATTAAAGTGAAAAGTCAGTTTTTAAAACATTATAATTCAATACATAATTGTTCATTTGTAACAAAAAGGGAAAGATAGAATATCTCAACTCTTTTTTTAAGATTAAAACTGATTAGTCAACTTATTTGTCTGTTTTTGAATGGTATTCTCAAATCACTTAGGAGCAAACTCAAAAATTTTAAGTCAGAGAACTGATCTATTGTATTCAAACTATGATTAATAGCATAGAATATGAAATTTCAGGGTTTGTAATATTTTTATTGTAACAAAGATGTATATTTTATGTTTTTAAAAATTGACCCTTTATTCTTTTTAAAGGTGACTTAACACAAATTAGATGATTAAACTAAACTAATAAGCTTTCAGTTCTATATTTGATAATTTTCAAACTATGAGCAATATCGTGCAAGAAAAAATTTCTGGGTTTGATTGCTTTTTTTTAAGTAAAGATTTTTATGCTGTTGTATTTATATTTTTTATGTATTAAAAACTAACATTTATTTTTATGAGTTGACATGTAAAAAATTAGACAGCTAAACTAATAAATTTTAATTTTATATTTAATGATTGAATTTAAATCACAAGTGATAGAAACAAGTTTTTTTTTTCGAACTATGAGATTTTTTTGCACTATATTTTATAAAATAAAAGTTGAAATTTTATTTTTATAGGCTGTAATGAAGGAAAAAGAAGTTTAAAATATGTATTTTTTATTTTAATATTAATATTCTCTTTTACTTATGTAAAATAATGCATTGCACTAACTAAATTAAACCCTTGCTTTGTCATAAGGATAATAAAAGCTCTGATATTTTTGATTTTTTACTTTTAAAAAGTTGTTCATGAAAAATTTTGTGTTGTCACCTGGAAAATAGTTTTCATTTTTGAACTTATCTTATTTGATTTAACATATAAACTGTTGTCTAAATATTAATTGTTGTTCTATAATTTTTTTTCTTCTTCAGTTTTTCATATTTAGGAAGCAAAAGAGAGAGTTATGAAATTTCTTCGAATCTGCTTAAATACTGTCATAGGTGAGAGAATAACAAATTTTAAATTTGTTCTTTGTTGGTTATAAGTTATAGGAAAGATTTCTTTATCAATACACACATACATTTTGCTGATACATTTTGGCATCTTGCTGACTGCTGGAAGTGAGAAATTAATAAATGCATTTGAAAATGGGACAACCTCGAAAAGTAAAACTCGTATCTCAACCCCTGACAAGCTATAATAGGGGATATTTTTGTATGGGTAGGCTTTGCACCAACTGTCATTGCTAAAACACCAAAGAGTTTTTGTACTTGCAAAAAATTAAAATTTTTATGTTTATTCACTATACAATAATGGAAGAGACACTTTCAGTTTTAGACTTTTTTTTCGAAATTCTTAATAATTAGGAAAATGTTTTATAACTAAAGAGTTGTTTAGGTCATGTGATTTCTCATACTTATCTATAAAGCTTAAAGCTTTTAGAGGTTTTAGGAACTGACAAAAAATTATGCACAAAAAAGAATGTTTTTGAACACCCTAAACTAGAAACTATATCAATAAGCTGGAATTTGTATTGTTATATGCAGTGATCGCATAGAATTTCCTAAACCTATCTTAAATATTAATAGATATATGGACATTTTTCTTAAAAAAACACCTTTTTTTTGGGTCCTACGTTTTCTTACTACTAACTGTGAAAATATTCAATAAAATTAACCAAAATTTTTTAAAAATTTTATTTCATTAGATATGAGCATGTAAAGTTATCTTTTCCTACTACGCATGTCCAGAAAACATTTAGAATTTTTTTAAAAATATTTTTGTTGTGAATGTACTTTAAGTTAGGAAAAAAGTTCGATTTGAACAGCTTGAAAATATAAAAGTTTCTAGCAATTTTCTAAGAAGTTTTTGTGCATTTTTGCTTAAAAACTCTGAGTAATGGGTTTTCTGAAAATATCATTTGTATTATGAAACAAAAATTAATATAACAAATCATGGTATAAAATAAGTGTCTGGACGACAAAATGTGATAGTATAAAGAAAGAAAATGTGTAAAATAAAACATGCATTAATAGGGAATGATCCATAATACTGGTGTCATTTTTAATAAATCTTGTTTAAAACCTGAAACCACCTTTATGAAAAACGTTTTACCATTCTAAGCTTCCTTTCAAAATTTACAAAAGCTACATAGATTATTTTGGGAAAATTTTTTTAAATTTTCCAGATATTTAAATAAGATTTTTTTTTAAAGTTCACAACAAGATTATAAAAAAGATTTTTTTAAATATCTTCTGCACACACACAAAGTGTGAAAGGACTACTTAAACTACTCACATCTTGTAAATTTTTTTCAAACTTTAAAATCATATTTTTGTTATTTTTCAAACATTTTGTTTAATTTTACTGCAAATGTTTGCAGTTATAGTAAGAAAATAAGCTTTTTACAAAAATTACTATATATCTAAGTTTATGTAATTTTATGCAGTCATTGCATATAATAATCAAAGTAATCAATACAAGTTTGTTGCTATATTTTCTGGTTTAAGATGTTCAAAACGCACTCTTTTTCGTTTGGAATTTATTGTCAGTCCCTTAAACTTCTTATAGCTTTAAATTAAATTGATTAATATGAAAAATTGCATGACCTATAAACCTCTAAAGCTTAAAAATTATTCTAGAAGTATTGCTTGAGAAGTTTGGAAAAAATGTCAAAAGTTGAAAGTGTTTCTTCCGTTATTGTAGGGTAGCATATGTAATACTTGTCTTATGGTTACTATAAATATACCCTATGAATTTGCCCCCTTTTGAGATTTTCTGTTTTGTTTTTCTTTTGCCACTGCTTGGTTGTTGTTAAAGCTTTTTTTTAATATGTTTTATGTATGTGCATTGTGGTGTTGTTTTAAATTAGGTATATTTATTTTTAAATTCTGAGCTATACTAAATTAAGTCAGACCTGTGAATTAAACTGTTTGACATGTAACCTAATTTTAAGACTAACATTGATAAAATGATTTAAAAAAATTTATTAATTGCATTTTCAAGATAAAATAACTAGTATTTTTCTTTGGTTCATATCTACACAATTGATACAAATATTTTTTTTTATAAAAGGGTTTGGAGTTACATCAATCAAAAGACAATAATTTAGGGTTCTGTAGCCAAAAAAAATTTGGAACCGCTGCTCTCTTTTATGTTTAATATTCTCGTCTTGAAGCTCTTTATGCCTGCAGGGTGCAAAAGGCCACAATCTCTGCTCTACATCCTCCTCGTCAGCAAGCTTTTTATTCTTAAGGCAACTATTGAAGCCCCATCTTATGCCTCTCTTTTCGGCTTTAATTGTGGTATTCAAAACCCAGTCTAGAGCTTTGATAAGTAGCTACCCAGAAGCTTAGTATACTATTCTACTTTATCTCACTTATTTGTTATAGTGTTATAATTACATAATGTTATTTTCTTTCTCTCTAGGTTCACAATAATGGAATTTATAGTTTTAGTTTTTTCAAATTTCAAGTAATTAATAACTAGCATACACTTTTCATTATAGGCCGGTTAAAACATTATTTAACCCTGGAGATGTAATAACTGATTCAGAAGATGAAACGCATGTCTGGGAAGCCTGTGGGAACATTGAATATGCTGAAAAAACATCCAAATTTGAAAGCAAAGAAACTCAAACAGATTACAGAGAGAGTGAGGCTCAGACTGATCCATGGGACCCTCCTTACAAGATAATTAAAGTTAATAAAGTACCTGAAGTACTTTCTTTAAAGGAGTTTTCTTACGGTATCTTATATTTAACTCAATTTTTTTTAAAAAAAATTTGTCATTGCATTCCTTTTTTTTAATGTTTATTTATTGCTTGCTAATTAGTTAACTTAATAAATTAATGAATGTTTAGTTTTAGTTAGTATTGTCTCTTTTTTTTCTTTTCAAGATGAGATTGTTTTTATGCTCAATTAAGTTATATATTAGGTATCTTATCGGCATCTTATATTTAGCTCAAATATTGAGCTAAATATAAGATTATAAGATACCGATAAGAAAATTTGAGCTAAATATCTCATCGCTCAAAATTTTTTAAATTTTTTTTTCATTGCATTCCTTTTTTTTAGTGTTTATTTATTGCTTGCTAATTAGTTAATTTAATAAATTAATGAATATTTAGTTAGTATTGTCTCTTTTTTTTCTTCTTCAAGATGAGATTTTTTTTTATGCGCAATTAAGTTATATATTAGGTATGTTATCAGTATCTTATATTTAGCTCAAATATTGAGCTAAATTTAAGATACCGATAAGAAAATTTGAGCTAAATATCTCACGGTATCTTATATCAGGGTTCCCACGGTCCTTGAGAGTCCTTGAAAGTCCTTGAATTTTTTTTTGNTATATTTTGCACAAATTTTTTTAACAAAAATTTGTCATTGCATTCCTTTTTTTAATGTTTATTTATTGCTTTCTAATTAGTTAATTTACTAAATTAATGCATGTTTAGTTAGTATTTGTTAATTTTTTTTTTTAAAGATTAGCTCTTTTTTTATGCGTAATTAAGTTATATATTAGGTGTAACGAATACTCCTCTTTCATACTTTTCAACACCATTTTAAGTCAATATTTTATTTGAGACAACTGTTTAAAACTAGATATTAATTTTAAGCTTATTTTATATCCTTCTAAGTTCTAATACTGGATAAATAAAGTGGTTGGGCGAAAATGTAAGTCTTATAATATGTTTATTTTTTGTGTTTTCTACCGCATCTCTGTAACTAATTGGATAATTTTTGCATCTATCTATAAATGTCTTTCGCCAAAAAATGATGGTATAAGAAAATAAATTTTTATAGTTATTTATTATTTTTCATTGTTAATTTAATAATGGTTAAAAAATCTTTAGTTGTAAGAGATGCAATTTTACATTTTGTTAAATTATATAATTTTTTATAAAACCAAATTTATATGTTATTTATTGAACATATTAAAAAAATAAGAGTTTTAAAAACTCATAAAATCCAAAATGTTAAAACAAAATTAAGGTTATCAAGCTTTCATCTGGTTTTCTTACTATATTTTCCTATTTTTAGTTGCTCCTCAGATTTTGAGGGCTAGAAATCCATTTTTTTAAAAACGATTTTTTTTAAATAGAAAATATGTCTTTGTCTAATTAATATAATATCATACTTAAATTACAATATGCTCTTATTAACATATTTAAAATTAGTCACTCAGGACAGTTAGGTTGCACTTTATTTTAAGATATTCAATAATTTGATCAAAATTTATTTAATGTAATTTGCTCTCTATTTTACTAGCATTCATTACATTGATGTGATGTTCGCATAAAGAATTATCAAATCCCTTATACTCTTAAAATTCCAATAAATATAAAAGTATTAATATAGCTTTTCCTCCTCAGGTAATGGTCTTCCAGCTACAAAATTAGAAGTTGATTTCATTATTCAGACTCGGGAAAATAATAAATTAACTCAAACTTTAGAAGGAGACGATAGTGAAAAGGCTTTCTTAAAAAGAAAGGAAATTTTGAAAGATCAGATTAAAACAAATTGGAACTATAAAGTTGCTGTATGATATTTTCTATTTTCATAAAATGCACTTTGGTAATAACATCACTGCCTAAGCACTTATTGAAATCATAAACAAAAATTTGCAGCTTTTTTGCAGTGTAGACACAAATGAAAATTTTGTTTTATTTATTTTATTATTAAGTTTTTTTTTCTATAAAATGTTTTATAAAGTCTCTAGTGAATCCTCAAGCTGTAATGTTTAGTTCTAGATTTAGTTATGTGATTCTTCTGCATGACCATTAGCAATCTTTGCTTTTAGAACTGCTTCCAATTAAGTGGCATTATCTTGTGAATGCTTATTGCATCAGACTGTAATAAGTTATTAACTTAAGTTTTGTATTTAAAACAGATATTTAGATTCAGTTTTGTTTGTAATTTTACTTCTATCTTTCGATGATAGGTTTATTATAGAATATGTGCGACAATATACTTCCAGAAATAACATTTAAAAGCAAAACTGCCTTGAAATCTTTTTATATACAGGGGTATATCAGCGAATTATATATGTTGCATCATCCTTTTTTTTAGGAATTTATAGATTTTAAGTTTATTTAATGCTATAAAATTCTTGTAACTGAAAATTTTAACACAATGATGTCATTGATTAATGAGTAAAATCAATAATAATTATCGCATTATGATTAACACATTTTTGTAGTGATAATATAAACAAAAAACTAATTACTATTAGCTATTTCTTAGTTTTGTGGATTTGCTTTTGAATCTAAAACTTCTTTGCATTGAAATTGAATTTTAGAAATTACAATTAAGCTATCAAGATCATAGAAAGAATGGTTAAATTTATAAGTTGTTAATTAATTTTGTTATTTTATTTAATAACTGAGTATTAAGTTTTTGTTTTATTTTATTTAGTTTCCAAAAACTTTTTATGTAAATGTATATATGCATTTTCAGATCGAAAATGAAATGCAACTAAAGAAACTGGAAGAAATTAAGTCTTCCCTGATGAATGAATTGAGTCAAAGATCTGAAAAGCGAGGATATATTTTAAAAAATATGTGGAATCGTAAAAAGGAAGAGATGAAAAAAAAGCACGACAAGTTAGAAGGAAAGCTTAGAAAAGGTATAATTTGTCAGTACTGTAAAATAGGTACAGCTGTGAAAACAGGGGTAGCATATTGTATACTTTACTAAACCCAAAAATAATTGTTTTTATAAATATTGAAAATTTTACTTAAATAAATTGTTTAAAATTTTTTTTATTGAATATATCGTGTTTTTTTTTTTTGAAAATTACAGTAATTTAAAAAATTGCTATAATTTAATAAAAGTATTGAATTTTTCTGTATGGAGTACTGATTTGAGGTTTGGTATATTGAGTTCTAAATTATTTCATTATGCTGCAATTAACTACTTTTATTTTCCTTACAATATTTCAATGTAAAACTTGTACAATAGTTTTTCTTGAAAATGTGCAATCACCAATTAAAACTTTTCAATCTTTTACTTTGGTTATTGAAGAGTAAAACTGAACTCTCCTTTTTTCGTAAATAAAATGAAAATGCTTATCAAAAATTACACATTCCTAAAGTAAAATATTCATACACCACGTTATTAAAAAAATAATGAATAACTTTCTTAATTTTCCTCTATTAAATTNTGGCTAAATATTGATGCAAACATTTTAAAATCAGTCGGCGGACCCCCAAAATATGACCCATGGACCCCCAAGGGGTCCATGAACCACAGGTTAAGAAACACTGCTATAGATCATACTGTTTTCTCTCATTAAGCCAGCTGATCAAAAGCTAATGAATATATTTCCTTCATACTTTTTTCTCCGTCAACAAATCAGGTTTCCTGAAAACAGTAATGAGAGGAAGACGTCTACAAAATCTGTAGCACTGTTGAACACTGAATATATCTTCTTTTAATTTGATATAAAACAGTTTTTTTTTTACTTTGATAAGAGATATTTGTTTTAATGAAGTTAACTTTACTCTTATGGATTCTCTAATTGAAAATGAAAATAATTTTTTGATTCTCTAATTTTGTAAAATTTCTGATAATGAACTGAAGTAGCTTTGAAATTATGTGTCTGGATTATCAAAACTAGAATAATCTGTCTTAAATTAATTTTTTGCCTAAAGATTAAAAATTATAATTTTATCTTGTTCTTAAAATATGTGTCCCTATTATAGAAATAAATGCTATAGAACATCATCTACAGAATATGGAAGGCGACTCTTCTAAAATCTTTACTGAATCTGAAAATGTAGAAGATCCTTTTGTCAATGTTAAGAATTATATTTTAACTGAAGAGAACATGGATTACTTACAGAACAATTTCTCTCTCTCCAATTTTCAAGGTTTGTATAAAATTTTTTGCTTAAAAATATTTCATTTTATGGTGTTTTTAAAGATGTAGGAAGAACACATACAAATGTTTTCTATTAAATCATAACTTATTTTAATAATTTTTAAGTTTTGATTTTACAGCAGAAAAAAAAACATATAAACTCAAGACAAACAGCAAAGACAATTAATGAAAACAATTATCTAAGAAGGGTATGGCCGCTTAATTCTTTTGGTGCGTAGAGTCTTTACCTTCCCTGACTTCAGGGGTTTGATTTTCTATGCTGAAGGCTGTAGTCAGATTTCACTTTTTTCTATTACATGTGCATTGCAGATGTTTAATTTTTGAGGGTTACAGAATTGAAATACACAGCATTCTAGATTTCTGAATTTGACACGTAACAGAAAGTACTTTTTAAATTTTCATAACATTTGCAAAAAGATGAATTTCTTTTTCATTTTACTTTTAACGAGTTTAAATAGATGATGACTCAGGAAAATTTCTTAGTTTGTCTGAGGTATTGAGGAGGACTTAAAGTGATTTCTAATTATTGAAGAGGGTATACACTCCTGCTCCCGACAATGGTGTTTTAGTAATTCAGAATCTACTCAAATGTAAGATCCCTTGCGGTTTTTAGGCTAAGAAAAATCAATGAAAGATAAGTTAAATTAGTGAATAATTATTAATTATAAATTTAAATATTATTCTATGTATGTAGTACATTAATAGGTATTAATTTTCACACTTAGATCTGTTAACAATTAAAGACTGGCTGGAGAAAAAGCAAACTGTATTGAAGAACAAAGTGCCTCTTACTAGGTTAACCAGGAAAACACAAAGAGAGTCATTATCTGAAGAAGCTTACCAAAACTATTTAGGTGATTTATTAATTCTACTTATTTTAATTCCAGTAATTTATGAATTTCAAACACAAGTTATGCTTTTGAAAATTTATTATAACCTTTTGTTTATTAGTGTGCGGCTTTTTAAAGTGACAAAATTATTGTATTTGGCATGCAATTTATTGAAAGCATTTTAAGGCAGTTTCTTGATAAAAATTCCACTTGTACAATAGGTTAAAAAAAGATTTGTTGATGAATGATTTCTATAATGACATTTTGTTGATAAATATTAATTATTAACACATTGAAGTTCTTGGTTAAAGCAAGATTTATTACCTACTTTTTACCATATCAATACAATGCATTTTAAATGACAATTGATAGTTGTAATTATATATAGTGTAAAAATATTGAAGTTATACCTAATAGGCAAAATATTTGAACCTTACTCTTTGTAAAATTTTCTTACTAATACACTTTATATGTGTATATATATACAGTAGAGAACCAATTAACCAGGATGCTCGGGACCATCGCTATCCCGGATGTCTGAATTTTCCGGTTTTCTAGATCGACCAAAAGTGCCGTTAATCAATGTTTTATCAAACCCAAATTACAAGGAAAAAGTTAAACATATTTAAAAACGGGGAAAAAACGAAAAGATCTCCTAAATTTTAAAAAAAAATGGTTGAAAAATAACATTTAAAAGGATAAAAACATTTGCAAATTTAGACAAGAAAAACAAGTTTAAAAAATACAAAATTTGATATTTATTTTTTGATAATACTTGAAATCCCCAAATTAACTAATATAAAACAAAACTAATAATAAAAAAGCGCAATATATTTCATACCTAATTATACTGGGGGGGGGGAGGATGAAAAGAAAACTTGTTAATCTAAATAAAAACAACTTGAAAATTATGGAACGGAAATGATATTTAAAAAAAGGCACTAACATAAGTATTAAAACCTTGAAGAGACAGGATATTATAAGATGAAGGGAATTAAAAAAGAAATTAATGATAAAATTTATGAATGAAAAGAATTAATTTATTGAGTACTAAATTTATCCTTAAAAAAAAAAAAAAAACGCAGTGGAATCAGAAAAACAGAATCAATAAAAAAAAAAACTACTATCTTTATAAAATAAAGGCCTGCTTTTATTAACAAATAATTATATGCTTAAATTAATAAACAATCTTCTCCTTTTATTTTATTTTTTTATTAAAAGACTATTTTTAATAAAAGCAGATGTGATTGCACATCAAGAAAAACATGCTAATGATATCGCATTTCTAAGAAATCAGAATTTATTCAATAAAAAAATATTGTTTTGTTAATTGATGTCAAATAGATGAATATAACTGGTGATTAAATAATGCATTATAGGATATAATGAAACAATTCACCATAATAAATAACAAAACTGAGTAACTGAAGTGGATGATTTAAAATAAATATTCACAGAAAACTCTTTAATTCATTTAAAAATTGGTATAATTTGTATTTTCAAAAGACTACCAATGAGAGAAGAATTTGACACCATTGGATAATATACTTTAATTTGATTTATTAATGTTTCGATATAACTTATTTTTGATCTTAACCACAATATTATCTCTGGTTTAATTTAAATCTAACAGTTAATAAAACTAATACCAAGTTACTGCAAAATTGTGCAACTAATTATCACTATATCAGAGAAATTGTGTAAGTTGTAAGGTTTATTTTTTTATAGCATAGTCATTTTGCAAAATTCTTTTGTTAAAATTTATTTGAACTTCTTCGATATATTTCTGTTAATTCTACAGTTTTTACTGTTTATTATAAATGAATTTTTTATTTTTAGCTAAGAAGAGGACAAAAGTTCCCCCTAAGGTTTATCATGAAGATTTTCAACGGGAAGAAGTTCCACTACCAACTACGAAACCTGAAGATGTGGCTGAATTCATAGATCTAGATGAAAAGAAGATTGATATGGTTACAGTTTGGCAACAAGTTTTAAGAGGATTAGCTATTCAAAAGCAGGTAAATCAACTCATTATTCTTGTGCACTGTTTAAAAAAAAAATATTTTGCTTTCAGTTAACTTAATACAAATCCTTATTAAACACTTTTAAACAAAATTTTGTATAATGAATCAATCTCTAGAATTTTAATGACTCTTTCTTTAAGCATATTTTGTCATTAAATTTAACTATGTTAATGTGTATACCTAATTTTATCCCTTATTTGTATAGTTTTTTAAATAAATAAATAAAAAAACCCATTCTAATCAACATTTTTTCCCTTTAAAGTTGATCAAGAAACTTTATAAAGTGTAAAGTTTTTTCTTAATATTTATTTTTAAAATTTTTGTATCCTAAAAAATGTTTAATGATTGTGTACCAAGTTCTTTTAATGTCTTAGTTTCTCTTTTTTATTTGACTCCTAAATTTGAACTTTTAGTTTTTTATTCTCCTTTAATCTCCCTTTCAGCTGCCTTTTAAAGACTTTCTTTCCACTCCAAATGAAGTTTTTTTTGTGATTTAAGTTTTACTATTAAAACTGAAATATTCCTTTTATATGAACTCATATTTAATATTTTATGGTTATTAACCTTTCAGATGTTACATTTAATTGAAAAGCACAAAGAAGCAATTGATCTTTCTTTGTCTGAAGTCACTAAGGAATGAGATTATGTTTGCAACATCTAATTATGTTCAATAGTATTCTGGAACTTGATATGTGTGCTTTATTCAAAATTTTGTTATATATCTTGTAAGTTAATTGTATCCAAAATTTGTAAGAATAAAATATATTATATGTCTATTTTATTTTAGTAATTTCTGTAATTAAAATTTTTTTAATATTTTTTTTGATTTTTAGTAGTACCAAAGAGATTGCTGTATGATCTGGCATATTAATTTTTTAGAAAACAAGAACAATTGCACCCTCTCTGCCTAAACAGGCATACGTCAACAACAACACTATGCATAACTCTTGAGTCGATTTATTTATATGGTTCGAATGGTCTTTTTCACGGTTCTGCTTTTACAAGTTTTGAATTAAATTATTTTTTCTAGCCTAACCCAATAAAATAGACTCATTAATCTAAAATCATTTCACTATTTGTCCTTTTGTTTTAGTTGGAAAAAACATTTCGTTTACTTTTACTGCTTTCTTTTGATCAAAAATAGCTTTTCTTTCTTTTTAAAATTTTCCTATTTATTTTTCATTAATATTTCTTGATCCTTTCTTACAGAGTTAATTTTTAGATAAAAATTTTTATTTTAGAATTTTTTAAATAAAAAAGTTAATTTTTAGTAAATGAGCACAAAAATCATTTGAAATGGTTTTGAGAAAAATTAAATTTAAAATTATGACTTTTTTAAAATTACGTTTTACAGAAACTATGTGGGCCATTTTGTATGAATTTATTGAATTTTTCATATAAAATCATTAATATTAAATGATATGAATATTTGTGTTTAATTTTACACATTTTTGAAACAATAATAAAGTAAATGGTGAGAAAAGAAATAATTTTTTTATTAAATCAGGTTTTAACTATTTGTAATTTTTTAAAAATATTTCTGAGATATAACAAAATAAAAGTAAAATTAACTGTAAAGAATTTTAACTTCAATACAAATTTTTTCAGATTGCAGCTATCCCTCATAATTTAATCTGTCAAAGAAATGTTCTATTCTGAGAAAATATGTTTTTTGTGTCTTATTCATTACTTTAAATATCACAGCACAAATTAATTAGAAATATTTAAATCTTTAAGTTTGAAGCTCCAAATATTGAATTGAAATTTTGTGTGAAATCACTAGATCAAAAGTTACTACGAGGCTCTCTCTTTTTATTTACTGGTCTTCTGTATTTTTTGTTTTAAACAAACTTCAAGCTGAAGCAAAGTCACATAGAAAACAATGAAATTTTTTTCTTCTTTTTTCCATTTATTTTGCTCGAATAATTTAAATAAAAAATTATTTTATGCAGATAATGAAACTACCAAAAATAGTTACACGTATGAAAAACACCAAATAATTTAAAAAAATATTACTTTGCTGATAAAATTTGGATAAATTTTCAGATTCAAAAAATTTATTAAATTTTTATGACTCCATCAATCAACACTTTTAATCAGATTGATATGAGCATTAAGATTTATGGTTACCAATCTGAAAAAAAAATGTTGAAAACAGAACTGGACTTGGTTTATTAAAAGAATACATACATATTTTGACTGCTCAAAAGTTTAAGTTAATAATTAAAAAAAGTATAAATAATGTTAGATAATTAGAGAAATCAGATTAAGAAGACGCCATACCACGGAAGAAAATTTTCGTTGCAAATTATCTTACTCTAATTAATTTCTAATTTAAAATTTAAATCGTAGAAAAAATGAGTTCAGACAAACCTAGAGTAAGCCATGAAGTTTTAAATACTGAAAAGAAAATTTTAAAATATATGAATGGAAATAAATTATGAGATGATAACTTAGGATTACCTAATGGTAATCCTAGCTCTTCTAATAATAATAACTCTTCTAATAATTTGTTTACATTTTAATATTTTGAAGTATTATTTTTAGCAATTTAAACTTCATCACAAACTCTAGGTTTGACTGAACTTACTTTTTCTTTCTTTTAAATTAGTATAATGAAGGGGAAAGAGAATTTGTAATGAAAATTTTCTTCCGCGGTATGGCCTCCTCTGAAGTTTTTATAGTAAAGTTTAAATTTTTGTTGTTATAAATTTTGCAACTTAAAATTTAAAAAAATTGTCATGAGCATTAATAATCATAGATATTTGATTTTAAGTTAAGAGTTGTTGATGTTTTGCTTTCTTATTTTGGTATTGTACATGAACAAAATTAGTCGCAAGGAAAAAATCTTCTGAATGGTTTTTAATATTGTTTAAGAATAAAAATATCTGATGATTAAAATTTGTAACCTTAAAATCAGAAGTTTTTGAGGAAGAAAAAACTTGGCAAGTTTAAATCAAATGTAATAAATTACAATATCATAATTGTCGTAAACATTGCAAATTTCTTTTCACTTAACTCATTAAATTTCTTATTTTCTGATACAGATCTTAGTATTCCTTAACAATTAACCTCATAATGTATTTTTAAAAGATGAAGTAAAAAATATAAACCTTCTGTATCTCATAGGTAATAATTATAATTTTTTTAAACAAATTATTTCATTCTCCAAATAGTCGCCATTTAGAAAATATAAAATTAATAAGACACAGTCTAGATTCGATGAAAATCAAGGTAATCAAATATTACTTTTGTTTTTGTATTTGTTGCTAGTTTTCTTGAAGTAATTCTTTAGTTAAATGTTTTCTTTCATTCAATTATGTAACAAATAATACTAGTAATAGTAATAATAATAAAACTATCTGATAACTGCAAAATATATGTCCTAACATATTTTAAGCACAAGTATACAAATTCTTATATTACGCTAAATTATTTCACTATAATTTCATAGGTTAACACCTTAAATTAATCAATTCCTGAAAATTAAAGATTTAAAAAATTCTTCCAAATTATTTATAATTTTATTTCCCGTAACTCCGTAACCAACCATTGGGATAAAAAAGAAGTACGTTCCAAAATTATTAGGTACTTTAAAAAACAATTCTTTGTAAAACATATTCAAAATTTTATCATTAAAAAAAATCATCCATCATTTTTTCTAAAAAATATCATACTATTATAGGTTTTTTTAATATTAAGTTTTCTGGTGATAAATAATTTTTTATTGCACTTACAATTAGTTAAAAAATTATATTATTAATGAAAATTATTGTTTTATAATATGAAATGAGTAAAATGCTCATCCATTCTTTTAATATTTGCCTTCTATTATTACTCTTTTTATCTACAGAAATAAAAGAGCACAAGCGGGCTATATTTATTTGTATATAATAATTAACATTTCTCAAACGTAACCATTTTTTTTTTTTATAAGGCAAAGTTTTTTAAATAAATAAATAACTTCTTTTTTTTCTTCTAATTGACAATCTTTCTTTGTATAAGCAACAATTTGTTATTAAAGAACTTAACAAATATTTCCTGGTTTGTATTAATGTTCGTAGTGCAAAGAAACTAAACAAGTAATATTTTTTCGGTTGAAAAATAAATAATTTTAATCTTAATTCAATTAATACGATGTAATTATATAATTCTTTGTAATTATAAAATAGCGATATTTTGAACGAACCCCAACTAACGTCTCAATTAATTAAAAAAGAAAGAAAAGTTGCTCTTTGTTCAAATGATAAGACGTAAAAATGAAAACGTCTAAATAAATTTCATAATCTTAAATAAAGGGGGTGGAGAAAAATGGAAAGAAGAGGATTTATAAAACTTTTTCTTNAAAAAAAAAAAAAAAAAAAAAAAAAAAAAAAAAAAAAAAAAAAAAAAAAAAGAAAAGAAAGAAAAGGAGAAAGTTAACAGAATTCTTGGAAAAAGATAATATTAAAGAAATTAATTTTTTTAATTTTGAAAATTACTTGCTCAAGATTTTTTTTATTTTGACTTCTTTTTTCTTGAAATACTTTATACCAACATTATTAATTTTCGTCAATAACGAATAGTAATTTGAAATTTTAAATCGGAAAATCTCTTATGTATTTTGACTTATATTTTTTCAAGCCTTAAAGCAATATTTTGAAATTGTTAAAATAGTTTTTATTTCCCCCATCAAGACACAATTTTCGAACCTGCGAAATTTTATTGATTATGAATTTTTTCATAATCAAACATCATAAACAAGATTTTTATCGAAGTTTTATTTCATAAATACCGATTCAGAAGATTCGAAATGCAACAATGAAAGTCAAATAATTTTTTTAAAGGCAGGATGAAAAATATTGAATAATATTTTAAATGTTATCAATTCTGACTATTTCCGAAGATTAAGAAGTTAAAAAATTAAATAAAAAGTACCAGCAAAAATTTTAGTATTTTTTTTTAACATAATTTTGAGCTGCAAAAATAGAGAAGAGAATTAAATGATTTAAAAAAATAAATTAATAAAAAAATGCTGATGGTTAAAGAAACAAACTTTATTTAAACAGTAAAGTTTGTTTCTTTAACCATCAGCATTTTTTTGCTGGAGATGAAAAGTTTAAATTAAATGGGGTTTAAGAAATTCATATTTTTTCATACAAAAACATTATTTAAGTTGATGTCTATTAAATAATATTACACCATTAATCACACTTTTATAAGAATTATTAAAAGAAAGCGGATTTTTTTGGTTATGCAGACGAAAAGAAAAACATTGAATCAATTATACAAATTTCTCTCAATATTTAAAAATTCGATTTTTCATATTTTATGTAAACTATACGAACAAACTAAAAAAATGATATTAAAAAATAAAAATATTTTTTAGCTATGCAGAAGAAAAAAAAATCATATCAACGGAGCGAATTTCCTTCAACACTCGAAAAATTCGATTTTTCTCTCATTTACCGTTTGCAGACGCGTCGCCAACAGAAACGAAAGTTACTAGTGATGAAAGTTGCTTTCACTGTAGTGCGTGAGAGAAAAATGAAAACTGAGGTTGGAGTTTTGTTTTTATTCTTATCCAAGAACATTTTTCTTCTTTGATAGACGGCGTCCGAATGCACAAGAGAAGTTCCTTCTTTCTCTACTTGCGGAGAAAGCCCTCCCTTTGTACACCCGTTGGACGTAGCAGTAGATTTATTCTTGTCATCGCGGATTTTCATGCCATCCCACCACTACTTTGGCGTTAAATTAGAGACGCCCACCGCTTTCGCCAACTAACTCGAAGTCCGAATTTTTGCGTAAAATTGGCTTCGGCGAGCCGGCCGCAAAGCGAAATCTTACCCACAGGGGATTTGTATCCCGCGCAATTAACGAAGTGTGCGACTGGGAGGGGCATCTGTCGCATACAAGCGACCACTCTATTCACGCTGCTCGGTGTCAGCAAAGCTGAGTGCCGCTGGAGGACGACCCAAGGATGTGTAGGAGCTCCGTATGGGGTGATTCAGTATCTCAGTTCCCAGTGAACCAAAGCCTTTGTTTTCGATTCTTTTATTTGCAGCAGCTACATATTTTAACTAAATTTAATCGAGATCAATCGTTTACAGCATTATGCATAAAAAACACGCTTTGTTTTTAAGTTTTTAAAATCATTTTTAAATATGAATTGATAAACATGAAAAATCCCCGACGGAGCTCGGATGACGTCAGACGCGTCAATTCTAGGGTGGGCCATAGTCAGCGATAATTGACGCCGCCATTTTTGACGAAGACTGACACTTAGGTAAGCTGCCACTCAAGTTGCTAAAACTATCCGTTCTCTGTGTATCTTGTTATTGACGAAAAGTATTAGTTATTTATTTTAATGTAATGTTTATTTGAAAAGATGTTTTATAGATTCCGAGACTTTTTTACCAAGCCTGAAAAATTAGTCACCGGTAATAATCGATAATAACAGATATTTGTAGCTGTCTTTCTTTGGAGTACAAAGAGGAATATAGAATAAACTCCAAAACAATTGATGTCTTTGTTAGTTTTATTGTTTTTGTTGTGGTAAACATAGCAAAAAAATGAGATTTTAATTAAACACGTATTAAAAATTGCAATCTATCTCAAAAATTAAATATTTCTATGTTGAAACTTCGAAAACTGTCATTTTTTAGTTTTATGGTGTGAAATTGAGATACGGGAACTTTTTGAAATATGAAAGGTAAGCTAAGTTTACAATAGGATAAATTGACTTTCACGGCCAATTTTATTTAAATGTTTGTTAAAAGCAAAGTTGTAATATTACAATTTAATATTAAATTGTGAATTTTATAAAGCATGTATCGCTGTATCCTAAGTATCTTCTATTAAATGTAAACAATTTGAGAGGGAGCACTTATGAAAATTTTTCTAATGATCAATTATTAAAAATTATTTTATCTATCTAATTTCTTAGGTATTATGGAGAAATTTGAATATTAATATATATATCTATATATTGTTTCACTTTCTTTCATTATATATTTGCCTTTTTTTAATTTTTTTTTTTTTGAAGGGAAAAAATATTGAAAAATTTATTATTTTAATTTGTTGGTTTTATTTAATTTTTATTCCCCTAATTTTTCTAAGCAATATCAATTTTTGACTATTAAGAGTAATTATTGACTATGTTTCTGAATTATAATTAACATAAAAAACCATTGTTTGACTGTAAGGATGATAAAGATATTTTAAGATTTTATTAATTAAATAAATAAATAAAATCTTAAAATATATTCTAATCTAATTCTTTTAGTCTCCTTTTTTGTAGTAATGAAAATGGGAGTGTTCCTTATCTATGAAATGTTTTTTTTTTGAAATTAAACAAAACGTAAAAGAATCGAAGCTTCATCTTTTCGCTTTTTCTTGTTTCCGAATATTAATAAATTATATTTTATTACTGTTGGATGATTTAATACTTAGTTCAACTTTTCGGAACCTTTAAGCAAAGTTCTCCCCCCCCCATATATTAAACTTCTTGGGAGCAACCACTCTCTGCTCCAAACAGTACTTAATGGAGGTTGGTCATTCTTAGGGGTTAACTCTATTTACTTCAAAATGTTATAGAAGCTACATAATTTATCACAAGCGATTTTAATTTTACTCAGTGTAATTTACTTGATGTGGAAAAGCCACTTTCGTTGGCGTCATGAAATCCACGTACCCACCTATACGAATAAATAGCCTTGATGTGTAAGTGGCTAATGGTACACAATATGATAGAAAAAAAATACGTATTTTATAAGAATTTAGTTTTCCGGAAACTAAATTAATAAATCTGGCGTAAAAAGTTGCATTTAACCTGCAGTCGCACGTAAAAGATCGCATTTTAACCTGCAGTCTTCTCTGCATAGTAAAACTGGTTTTTCCATGTTAAAGGATAGGGGAATAGTGTATAAGGGAGAAACGTACTCCCAATTTTGCCCATTTCCTTAACCACCAGTGGTTTAAGGAAACTGAATATTAATAGTGTTTGATAAGAACAATAGCAGACAAGCTTTGTTTCCCACTAGATTGTTTTTATTAACAAAATCTACTTAATTCTGTTCCTTGTTTTATATTTTTCTTAGTTAAATATAATTTTTTTTAGTGGTATTTTAGTTTGATTAGCTCTCTACCTAGTTTTTTATACATCAAATAGAAGAAAAAAAAGAAGAGGAAAACATGTCTTTATTCATGAAAGAGAATGTTCATATTATCGTCTGTTCACTTTTAATTATTTTCTTTAACCCATAGAAAACGTTGTTGTATAAAATTGACTTAATTAATCATCAATTTGTTATTTTTTTTAATAGAATATTGCATGTTATGATGCCTGTTTTCTTAAACAAAATCTTAAAAAATTTATATTATGAACCAGATAATTCTGGATACAAGACTTTCAACTGTATTACTGAATTATATCTATAGTGTTAAGTAAGATCTGTGCATCAGAACGAGTCAGAAAATAATATTTTAGCTGCTGAAAAGTATTGCATTGAAATTGTAACAAAAAAAATTAAAAAATTTGTTAAAATCTGTCTGTTCCTGCTAAAAAAATTTCTCCATAATTATATCTCTGTAATATCTTGATAGTTAAACTAAATATCTCTATAATTAAACTAAATCTCTAATATCTCTATAATTAAGCCAAAAAAAATTTAGCATTTTTATAAATTTTTTCACTTTGTCAAAAACTTACGTTATAAACATGTTTGAAACACAAAAACTAAAACACTTTTTAGTTTTTGAGTTTCATTGTTTGAATAATTGAAATAAATCAAGTTCTAATCCATATTATAATTTTTTTGCTCCCACAACTATTTAGAAAAAGCAGAAGTTTATAAATTTTTTCGGAATTTTCACTGTGTAATTTATAACTAGTTTTGTTCAAACAAAACGACCTACTCCACTGGGTGAGGCAGTTGCATGTTGATTTCTACCTCCATCTACCAAGATTTTTGATAGTGTTTGATTCTTTAGCTTACAGTACAGTTAGCACTCCTTTTTTATATATATATCTGCTCCACATTTAAAGTATGAATGTTTGGAGTAATAGGGCCTAACTGCTTTAGGCATTAGTGTTGCTAAATATATATCAATCTCCAGTTTCGTGTTGACATATTCAATTTGAAGTCTCTATCATACTTATTTTTTTTCGACTGACCCTTCTGTATACAGTGTCCGCCAACATGCATAATCATTGCTTAGTAGATTTTGCTGCTTTTCGTCATCAAATTTCTAAGAATGTAATCATTATATATGGATATCATTAAAATTTCTTCAGTTATCAGGCATAGGTCTGTCGTATAACAAAAAAGAAAAGAAAAACCCACTGTCACTCATTTAAAATGAGCCTTTGAGTTTGAGAGTCAAATTTTTTTAGTTTGGTTAGTTAATGAACTAATTAATTACTAACAACTTGCAGTCAAAAGAAAGATACTTACATTGACAGTAGGACTATCATTGCAAACTTCTAAGTTTTGAGGCTTTAGATTAGGTTCCCTCAATTTCATGCACGAGAGTTCTACAATATTAGGTTTTAAAATTCCATCGAGCCGTACATTTGTTCAATGATATGATTAAGTTAAGGAAGTTTATAAGTCAGAGGGGGGAAATTTTATCATAAGTCTAAAGTTTTTGATTTCATACATGATCATATTTTTTTAAATTTTGAATGAAAATTAGAATAGAATCGGCTTATTTTATGCGTTTTTGTTATTGTCTAAAATATATAAATATGATGCTTACATAATACAGAGTAAAAAAAAACAGAGCAATAAAAATGATTATCATTTTAATTTAAATGTGTTGTTCAACATTATTTTTGATTGAATAAATTAACAATATCATGTAAAATGTTTGCATTTTTCATAACATCTTCCAAATGCTAAACTGCAGAACTTTCATGTTTTTGATTTTATAGTCATTGATCAAATCAGTTTACTTAAAGTTTTATTATTTTAAAAATTCGTCTAACAATAAACAGACTATAATAATTCATCAAACTCTGAGCATCAGCCATGGAATTTGCACTACTAGTAATTATCTAAAATAATCTAGGTAAAATATATAGGAATTATAGTAATTATATAGTACAAGTAGTTATTTGGAATTAGATGATAATCCATATAATTAGAGAAATGAAAAACTGGGAAAATTTACATAATACATCATCATTGCAGACAATTTAAATTGAACATGACAGAACTTAAATTAGATATATATAAAAGAAAAACTATAAGAATTACTTAAACTACTCAAACTTTTCGGATTCTTAAAATATTTAGATGATTGGGGTAATAGCCCCACTAACCCTCCTCTTAATTCTGCTCTTGATGATAGCATCATTTGACACCAAAATATCATTAAAAAGGGTGGGAAGTAAAGGACTAGTTTTATAAAATTAGGAGAAATAGTGCTTCGTAACGTTTAGAATTTTTTTTTTCTATGTATAATTTTTATAAATTATGCAAAGCAATAAAGATACACGATAAGTAATTTTGAATTAGTAATTTATTCTGTAATGTTTGTTTTTCATTTTCTTTTTAAAGTTTACTTTTACTCAAATTGGTAAAAACTGAATGGTGTAAAAAATTCTGAACAAATATTTTTGAAAAAATTTTTATGTCATGATTAGTATTTTGTCAATTTCTTTCAAACTTCAGATTTTGACATTAAATTTTGTGTAAATTTGCATGTCAAAATATTCATACTGTCTTTATTAAAAGCTGATTCTTAAAAATTTATTTGCTTACTATATTTAAGCTGACAGGCTTAAACCTTTTTTTTCTTTAAATAATTAAGGCAAGATAACTATAGACAAGAAACCGAAGAAATGAACTTCTCTGGTTGTCAAGTGTGAGCAATTTTGCATTAAATGATGAAAATTAATTACTTGGGTGTTCTAATATCCTTAAAACTTCTTATTTCTTTCCTGTGCAGTTTAGACTTTTTACTATACTTGATATCAGTTTCATTAAAATATTTTCATTATCTTTCTGCCTATTTTTCTTTATTCAAATAATAATATTTATTTTCAGTTCGTTTTTGCCAAGTATGCAAGAACCTTCTCCGGGGAATGGAAAAATAGTTACAACTGGACTTCCGTCAAGCATTGCTGATTTTCGTGAATCTGGAATAGCCATGATTGGCCAGTGTATGGATGTATCAGAGGCTGCACTTGCAAGTGGCAGTCAAAATATGGTGCTTCAAAATCAGAATGTACCACCAAATGATCCTCAAACTCAAGCGCAATTTGAAGCTGACAAACGAGCTGTTTATAAGTATGCATTATTTTATCTTAAGAGTTCTAAAATAATAGTTGTTCAAATACTGTGTAAGCATTATTTTTTGTAATTTTGTTGTTTATTCCATTTTATCTACAAATCTAAAAAAAAATCAGAACACTTTTTGAATCATTTTTGAATGTGGTTTTTTCCTTAACAAATGTTATTATTTGGTAAAATGAATTTATAATGTATTATTATGCAATGCTGTAAATTCATATTGAAAAAGATTATTATTTATGCAAAATTTCAAGAATTTTTTCCCCCTGAAAGTTGGAGTAATTTTATAACAGTTTATAACAGTCTTGTAATTTTATAACAGTTAGTTCATACTTCCCATTTGTCAGCAAAAATAAAAATTATAAACCCCAATTCTTTTAGTTTCTTACTTAATATTTGGATAACCCCATATATGAATCTCAATATTTTGTTCTATTTTAATCATTATCATACTTGTTTTTCGAAAAATCTGATTTTGATCAAAGAATTTTGTTTGGAAAATCTAAATTTGGGAAAATTTCCTTTTTATGGTCGATTTTTAATATCTTAATGTAATAAAGTAGTTTTAACTTAATTGGCGATCGCAGCACTCGAATACGCCATCTGGGGAGAGACCGGTTTCATGCCTTTAGCCCTTGTCCCTCCCCTCTCCTCCTCTTTTTAGTTGTAAAGGAATGTACTACGATATTTTCCCTTTTCTTAATATTTTTCCTTTTTATTTGATAAAAATATTTTTTAAAATTTCCGTGATACTTTTCTTTAGAACTATGTTTAATGTAGTTTTCAGTTCCATATAGTTTTCCAACTTTAAAGATTTTAATCATTTTAGAGATTTTAATCATTAGATCAGATTTTAAACTAACATACTTCCTTCCTCTATGACTTTCCACACGCTAATAGGGAAAGCATGTGAAGTGTTGCCGTAGGTAGAGAGTTCTGCTCTACGCCACCTGTAGCCCATTTTGATCGCCAATAGTGCAAAATAATATCATCTAAACAGAGATGTGATTTTTATTTTGGTACTATTTATTGAAGCATCTTCTACATTGTTAAAAGACTGAATGCAACAGAAATGCAACCAAATTTTACGGGGAACAAACAAAAAAAAAAAAAAAAATTCTATTATAGTAGAGGAACAAAACCTTATTTTATAGGTTAAGCTTTTTTTCTTCTTGTTTTAAATTGTTGGTAATTTATATTTTTTCTATTTTTCTCTTTCACTCATGGATATCACAGAAAATGTTTCATATGTCTGTTTCCCTCAATTTTGCAATCGATTTTATTTTTCAATACCGAATAAACACTAACCTCTGCATTTAAAAGTTGTAATTTTCTTTAAACACATTTAATAATATCAAACAGCGTCACCCAATTTTTTCGGCTACGGAACCCTAAACGGTAACCCTAAGTTCATTAGCAGCAACTGGGATTATACTGAGCAGAAAAAAAAGTATCATTCTACATATTAAATAATTTAAAAATAATTAAATATTTAATATGATTTATTTCTTGGTTTATGCATTTGCTGAAAATGAATAAAACATCCTGAATTATGGTTTTTAAAAAAGAACTATTATAAACGATGAAAATACATAGTTATCATTAAAACATAATTCTTTATTCTGGAATTTAGTTATTTACTTAGAATTGAAAAGCTTAATAAGAAACACTTATGAAATTTTTATAAATGTATAATCTTTTCACAATTTATGCATTATATTGTTACTGAAAAAACAACAACAACATATATTTTAAATTTTACCACTATTTTTTAAATTTGCATTTAGCATAAAAAGTTCATATAAACTAGCAGAATATTGAATAAATTATGGATTATTGATTGAATATTATTATTGCTGGTTAAAAATATTCTAACCCTTTCAATAGAACCCTACGGTTACATGGGACACCTTTTGGGAATCACTGATATATAGTGTGGTTATGTTTTTGTAGCTTGTGCATTCAATGTTTCTGTATATTTTAATAATATACATAATTCCTTTTGTTTCTAAATGTAACTACAAAGTGTGAAAGTATAATTATATTTAAAGGTTATGATTTTCATTTAGATTATTTAAATAAGGATAAAAATTTACTCAATTCTCAATTACGAAGATGAATTAAGAGTTTTGTTTTTGTTTCAATTTTCATTTTAGAATTTTTGCTGAGGATTGTGTGGAAAGGTAAATTTTGTACCTAGATAGATAGTGGATATGTTGGATTCTAGATATTTATGTGCTCAATGTTTCCAGGCTGTATGCATTGTACCATATAATTCACGGTAGAACTCTGGAAGCAGAAATCCTCCAACACAGTAGATAATCAGAACATCTAACAAAATTTGTCTGAAAATCTACAGATATATAAGCAAATGAAAAGTGATGACTTTCAAGAATTCCAGATAATGTTCTTTAATTAACCAAACTTTTGAAATATAAAAACTTTTAAAAGTTAAGAAAAATTATTATTAAAAAAAATCTTAAATTTCTGAAAACTCTTGATTACTTAAAGGCTGTATAAGAACTTATTCCATTTTTTAAATTTCAATAATTTTTGCAATAATAGTCTTTGTCTGACAGTGTTAAAGTTACAGATAAAATTGAAGTTATGAAGATTGTGCTGCAGAACTAAACTCATTATGTCAAGTTTTTTTTTTTCATTATGAATTGTGTTTTTTTTTAATATCCTAATCTTTTGCTTGATTTTATTTAGACATCCTTTATTCCCTTTGTTGGCTCTTCTGTTTGAAAAGTGTGAATTGGCTACGCAAAGTGCTGAAGTATCCTCATCAGAAAGTTTTAATATGGACATACAAGCCTTTGTACAACATCAAGAACGTGACAGGAAGCCTTTTTTCAGTGATGATCCTGATGTTGATAGCTTAGTAAGAAACGATTTTACATATTGTTTTCATTTTGTGTTTTCAAATTCCATATTCTTTTTCTTATTAATTTTGATGTATGATGGTAGTTGTTTTTAATTTTGTACTTGTGCATACAAATAGTTATAAGCAGTACTATAGATGTAAAATTCTTATAAGTTTGGGTTAAACATTTTTAAATACCTGGTTATTTATGAATTTTTTTGAAAGCTCAATTGCAAACCTTTTTTCATTACTTTTTTTAATGCAACCATGTAGCTCCACTGGGTATTTATAGTTTTTAAATGTTTTTTTGGAATTGATATATAAGTTTTAGAATTTATTATTGGAAACTAAAAATGTTATATTATTTCAAGAAAAATAATTGTTACATGCTTTAGAAATGAAAAAGAATTATAAATACCCCTACCCATTGGTAGGGCTGCAAGTTTGTTGCTGGTAAAAAGACCCAAAATTCGCTGGAAATTTTGAAAATTACGCAGATTCTAAACATAAAAAAATTTATTATATAAATTATGCAAAAGACAGAAATTGCGCAAATAATAAAAAAAGCTTAAAAAATGCACAACAAAAGTATTTCTTTTAATTTCAAGCAATATTGATATTTTTATTTAAATGAACAGAATTTTGGTACAAAGTATTGTACATTGTCAGATTATTCTCATTTATGCTTCATCTTTCATCACTTAATACATTTTTATACTTTCTACTCGATCTTTCTGCATCCACACTGTTTGTAGGCACCGACAAACATTGAATTGCCTTTGGATAGTGTTCAGTCTTTGATTGATCAATTTTTCCTTCATCAACACGCAATTCCTTGACCATTGCTTTGTAAGAAGTAATTGCTGTGAAAACTCAAAACATTCTGCATTCAAACTACTAGTTACAAAAGCCTTATCTCCCTATCATCTAAGAAACTGATCCCTATTTAAGAAATCACAAGAAGCCGCCCAGGAAAAATTGTTTGGATATCTAGAAAGGCAGTAGAAATTTCATTACTGAGTGCAATAGCCTGTGTAACAATTTTTCTGTCAAAGATTTGATTTATACCAGTTTCCTTCTTTTGTGATTCCAATTTCTTTTGTACTCTTACTGACTTCAGGAAGGTAATCCTATCTGCCTATTACCCTAAAAAAAGTGAAAATTTCTGTTAAATGAAAATAATATATTAAAAATGCAAAGAAAAATTAAGCAATTTTTGCTCAAATCAAAACATATTGAGAAATCTGCGGATTTTAGAGAAAAAGAGGACATTATCACGGAAATTCGCTCCGCGACAAAACTGCAGCACTACCCATTGGGTATTTACCCGACCCCCAGTACAAGCTTTTTAATTTAACCTAGTTTTAACTTGAAGAAAGTTTGAATTATGTAAAATTTTAACTAGGAAAAATAATATACTAATAATATACTTTAATAAACTTAGCTTCCATTTTGTGCTTTATAATGCTTATCTTTAATGGTTTTTATGTTTGTTACTTACAAGGAATAATTCTTGAAATTTGCTAGTTTTTCCCTAGAAATTGACTTACGGGTTCTTAAAGTTTTTTTTTTGTGTATATTTTTAGTGTTTCAATAACTTTATTTACTTAGTTTTTATCCTTATCTTTTCAATGATACCAAAAGGAAAATAAAATAAAAAAATTATAAATAAATAAGATTATAGAGGTTAAGAACATTAATCTACTACTTTCAGTTATACAAGTCTGTTAAATTTATTCAAATTACTATGTGGTTTTGTAGGTCTGACCCAAAAATTTTGAAGCAATTATTTTCCTTCTTTTTTCTTACGTACTTTTTTCATAAAAATTTGTGGTATGGTATCAAGTTTTTTTTAATTTTAATTAATTTCAAATGGAATGAATGTATGTATCTATATATTATTGTGTTCTACTTATTTTTATATTTTATTTTTACCCATTTTTTAAATAACCCATACTTTCTACCATTTAAAATTTTTTACGAGCTTATTATGATTTTACTATCTGAATTTTTAGCCTTTTTTGTTAAATGTTTAAATTATTTATTTTGTAGTGATGGTCAAAATCACTCAAAATTCTTTTTAATGTTTCAAGAATAAAATGTTAATTCATAACCTTTGCTATCGCTCTAAAAAAAATTTCTGCTTAGTTACTGCATAAATTCTTTAATTTTTGGAAGGTATTGTAACCAAACATTAGGCATGGATAACTTGCTTATGGATAATTGGAAATTTATTTAATTTAATTTTACTTGCAATATAGTAAGAAAACCTCATTTTGAGATAATACGCTCTGAAAACAATACTTTTGATTTCATAGGTAAAAAATGAAACATTAAAAAGATACACTGTACCTTTAAAATTTAAAAGTACAACAGCACATTTTTCTAAGGAATAGTATATATGTAACACCTATTTTTTATCTGTGTACCTTTTAATGATACATGTATTAAGTGATACTATGTATTCATGTTTCTGACCTATTTATATTAATATGTACTGATATACCAACTTGTAAAGCATAAAGTTTATGTATCCCTAGTGTCAACTTTTGAGGAACAAAGGTTATCTATCCCTGATGCCGACTCGTGAAGCACTAAGTTCATGTATTCCTGTACCTTTAAAATTTAAAAGTACAACATAACTCTCATTTCACACTTGTGTGCCGCTTATTGAAACACATATTTCAAAGGAATAATAGATATATAACTTTTATTTTCTATCTGTACCTTTTAATGATACATGTATTAAGTGATACTGTGTATTCATGTTTCTGACCCATTTACATCAATATGTATTGATATACCAACTGTCAACTTTTGAAGGACAAAGGTTATGTCTTCCGGACAATAAGTTGTGAAGATAAATTTTATGTATCCTTACATAACACACACACAAACAGTTGGGATACATAAACTTTGTTCTTCACAAGTTCGCATTAGGGATAGGTAAGCTTTACGCTTCACAAGTTATCATTAAGGATATTTAAACTTTGCCTTTCGACAACCTGGTATCAGGGAAATTTAAACTTTATGATTCACAAGTTGGCATTACAGATACATAAATTCCTACTTTACAAGTTGGCATTAGGAGTGCATAAACTTTGTGCTTCACAAGTGTGCAGATTTTGCACCATTTTCATAATCACAGTGCATTATCTAGAGATGGACAAAACATAACAATTATAAATAAGCGTTAATTTACAACAGTTATAAGATACCATCATATTCTCAAAAAACGTTTTATACAACAAAAGATCTTTATAATTATGATGATACAAATAACTTTAATATCTTCTATGAAGTTCATTATTGACGTAAACCACATTGGTTGATTTCTCACCGCCAACTTCCCTTTAATTATTTTGCACATAATCCATATTAACTGCAAGCAGTAGTTCTTCAGTGTCTTAAGACTTAATATCTTCAGTGTCTTAAGACTTAATTCATCTTGCGATGAAAAGTACTGAAAATGTAAGGGAATGACAGAATTGAAGCATGCAAAAACTATGTAAATTCTCGTCGTTTGCATTCTTTTGCATCATGCACAGCTGAAAGAAAGGGCCTCACTGTTTTATAACTCCAAAAGCTCAGCAAATGATTTATCTATCTTTCAACGGATAAAAACGTTTTTGTACCTTTGATCTCTGAAGTGTCTTCCTTTTTATGAGGTACATAAGTAATGTAACTGTTATGTGAAGTAAATAAATAATACAATATGTTTGTACCTTTAATTGTATTCGTACAGTTTTCAGAGTGTATTTGCTATTCATGCTGATAATACCATGCTATATTTTTGTTAAACAGAAATGTTGCTTAAAGTAAATGTTCATTTTTAGATGGTGAAGGCTATCCAAGTATTAAGGATACACTTATTAGAGCTGGAGAAGGTCCAAGAGCTTTGTAAAGACTTTTGCAATCGATATATAGCTTGTTTAAAAAACAAGATGCAGAGTGAGAATTTACTAAGGCCAGATTATCCTGGATTAGGAAATAATATTCCAAGTTCAGGTTCCAGTACTCCTTCTAGTGGAGGAAGCAGCTCACAACCTCTTCCAGTAAGATATAAATTTTTTTTTAAAATTAAAAAATTGAATATGTTAATTTCTAATTACGTTGTCAGTTTCTGTTGTAACAGAAGTTCATATTCAAAATATAGTAGACTCTTGATTAACCAGGATAGTTTAAAATGCCTCGTTTTAAATGAGCTCAAGATTTTGATAAATATTTATGACATTAAAATTTTATTAGTACGAAAAAAAAACTAAAGTTTTACTGTTGGTATTTAGATAGTATAAATTGCAATACAATAAAAAGAATTTTTTTCAGTGTGCTTTTTTTAAAAAAGTTATTTTGCTTTTTTTGAGGGTGAAGTGGTATTTGGTCCCAGTTAATCCAGAGAAAACCGCACATGAGAAAAAATTCATATCGAGGAAAAATTGAGTCATTTTTTGAGTTATTGTTACTAATATTGGGTAAAAAATTGAAATTTATAATAAACATATCTAAATTTGAATGTAAGATGCAACTTTTTCTTAAAAAAAATTGTTCGAACTCTTATTTGAGTAATTACATTACTTAATATTTACATAAATAAGTAAATTTTCTTACATAAATTAGCAATTTCCTCTCAACTGTTATTTAATTACATTATACATAACTTAGTTATTTAATTACATTAAGATCTAATTTATTAAAATGAAAAGTAGTCTATTCAAATATTGGTTACAAACATTTTCAGTGTCTTAGGTTAAGATGTAGGTAGTTAAATTCCGTTTCTGCTTAAAGAGCAATCGCAATTTTTTCTTTTATTAAGCTAAATAGCTTTTAATTCTAAAATAAATTTATTAACTAAAGATTCAAGCAATAAATACAACAAACTTTGAAACTAACACTGATTTTTTTAAAATTTTATTTCTTAAGGTTCCTGGAAGTAACGGAACAATCAATAATTATGTGATTCAATCTCCTAATCCAATGCCTGTGAATAACAACAATATCCAAAACCAGATTGTATCTGGTGGTAGTTTATATCAAATGGTTCAGACACCTCAAGGTATCATGGCCCAACCAATTCAGGTACCTTCTAGTTTTTTTTATGTTGTTTTAATACATATAATTGTTTAAAAATATGCTATTGCAAATGTGAATACTTATTTATGAAGTATTATTTTTACTTGCAAGTGTCAATGTGTTTTACATAAAAATATGATGTAGTTTTATTGGTCTAAAAGCATCGATATTTGCAATTAAAAAAAAATAAGATGCACAATATATTAATATGATACACAATCAATAAATTTTATTACAAGTTGTTATAAAGTAACTAATTTTTTTTAAAGCTTTGGTTAATGTGTTTAATACTAACATTCAAAACAGTTGTCCTTGTGTGAAATATAATATTGCTTATTCAAAATTTCATTCGTAATAATATAAATTTTTATGTGATTGGTTTCATGCTGGGTTCACAGTTGTCTTGATATTCTTGATTTTCTTGAGAAAAAATATTTTGTCCCGAGTTTTAGCTTTTTCTCCTGATATTCTAGAATCTTCTCTCTCTGTGTAGAGCATCTCATTTTCAACGATTACAATTGCTGGTTTATAATACTGGGGGGTAATGCCTCCTGTTGGATGCTCCTTGGTGGGATAAAAATAAATAATTCCTGGAGAAGACGATATAATACTGAACTGTATAAAATCTACAGAGAGCCAGATATTGTGAAATTCATTAAAATACATCGAATGAACTGGGCAGCTCACATTTTCAGAAGGAATGATTACTCAAATTTTAAAAAAATCCTGTTACATAAACCCCTAACGAACAGGAAAAGAGGTAGACCCAGACTGAGATGGCTGGATTTAGTTGAGACTGATTTCCTTACTCTAAAGGAGAAAAACTGGCGAACAAGTGTCAAAAGTAGAGAGAAGTGGATTCGAATTCAAAGGAAGGCACTGGCCCACCCTGGGCTGTCTAGCCAAATATGATGATGATGAATGCCCCCTGTTCACTATTGCTCACCAACCCTGATTATTTCGTAGCATGAAAGAGTTTTTCCTACGAAAGTTCAAACTTTTCACTTATAGGTACTAAAAGGAATTATGTTTGCTTACACCTGTGCCCCCACTTCCCACATTCAAATATTTCCATTATGATTCTATTAAGATCTATTCTGCTGTGCAATAGAAAAATGAATGTAGACGACAAAAAATTCAAAACTGAAATTTTTATGTGTTAGGGATTTTTGTATGATAAGCTTCTTATTGCAAATAATTTTGTGTTCAAAAAAAAATTTGGTTTTTAAATACAAATTTTTATAAATTCTATTTTAGTATTCATAGCATTATCAGTAGGAAGAAAATAGTTGTCCAGCCACTTTTGTCAAAATCTCTTGTGAAGCTCTTAGGTTGTTTTTTTTTAATTATATGGCAGTATTAAGTGTAAATAAATAATTTTGCTTTGCAATAATTTTTTTTAAAAATAACTTTTAAAAGGAAAAGTGTATTGTCCTAACAAATTTAGTGAGTTGACAACTGTAATTAAATATCTTCCCTTATCAACTAGGCTGATATATTAAATGCAATTAGTGCATGCATCTCATTGTGCTTGATGCTGATTGTCAAGTTTGTAATCATTTAAGGAATCGCTTTAACCATAATTCATAATGGTATATTAACGTAATTTGCTCTAAAAATAATAATTGTAAAACTATTGATAAGTTAAGTTACTTTTAGATAAGTTTTAGTCTTTTAGGTTTAAACTCTTTAATTTAAAAAATAATCAAAATCAAAAATGTAATAATAGCAGAGTGGAAAATGCCTTTAAATTAGAATTAACATTACAGGTAAATACCTTTAATTTAGAAAAATAATTGAAAGGAAAACAACACTTTTTGACTCATATTAATTTTATGCTGATGTTTACCAAAAAGAAATATGGAAATTGATTAGAATTGGAGATTTTTTTTTATGTAGTTAGAATCAATATGAAGAATCAAAACATTTGGATTTTTGATCCAACATCTTTATAGTTTAATTTATAATGCTAGTCAAATAACAAATTTTGATTGTTCAAGCTTAATGTCCACCCAATCCACTAATTATATACATGGTTCAAGCATGTAGCTTTACTCTATTATATTTATTGTTTCTCACTTTTGGGAATTCTGTCATTTTATGAAAGAAGAAGAATTCAAATAACAATTTTACATTATCAAATTTTTATTCTAATGAATTCATGGGCCAAATGCTTATTTATTACTTTCAGGAAATTTTGTTGGGGGGAATTTAGTTGCTCACAATTATTGTTTCCCCTCTTTCACCTCAAATAAAAAGGATCCCACCAAATCAAGATTAATATTTTAAATTGAGGGATCAGCCACTGAATTAGTTTCACACAAAAATGTTCATCTTATTCAGTGTGTTATGGTTTTGAGTAAAACTTACTAACTACATTAACTATTGACATATAAACTACTTTAAAATTTTTTGAGTAATGCTTAGTTAATGTTCCATAGTTTTATTTAATTAAAATAACAAATTGATTCTGTTTTTTTTAATGCAACAGTATTATAAAAATTTTCTATATATTTATCTCATGCTATTATGAGTTGTTAAATGTTCCATTAATAAAATTATACTGGAAACTGTTAAAACTGGATCTTTATTGAAGTATTCGTATACTGGAACTGTATTAGAGTATTAATTTTTTATTGATTTGCGATCAAAGTCACTTTTATTATTCTTAAGTAGTTTTATTAATTTGTTCCTTACACTTTCTAAAAGTACTCATAATTGTAAACTCTTCCAAAAATATCCTGGTTTTGTCTTGATTTTTTTCTTTGGCTCACTAGAAGGCCTGTTTTCTAACAAAAAATAATTGTCAAAATAAAATTGTATTTTTTTTTCTGTAATAGGTGTTATTCTAAATCATAATTTGTTAGGGGGATACATTACCATACATTGACATTATTTCATGGATTTTCTCTTTTAAAGAAGAATGCAACATTTTTAGTCAAGCTATTCAAGAACTCCCCCTCCTAAATTTTGTTATTAATATTATGAATACACATACATGGCAAGAAACATTTTAGCAGCAAAATTTTAGCCATCATTGTTTTGCTTTTATGGTAATTAAGGGTATTGACTAATGAAATGACCATTTGTAATTAATGTGCAATGTCTAATAAGATTACTATGCAATCTTATGTGGTTTGCTTTGCGAAACAAGCTCACTTTGCTTGTTACTAAGTTAAACCCATTTAAAATGTTTTCTAGTGTAAAATCGTAAAAATTTAAATCATTGAAAACTTAATAACGAATTCCTCCTAGAAAAATTTAAATTTTTAGTCAATAATAAGTTACAGTAAAAATTTTAAATTGAAATGAATCATCTGCTATAGAAAAACATCCACCATGGCCACGTTCAATGTATTTCCCGGAACAATTGTTTTACTTTGCCCAGAAGCAAACAGCATACAAACTATATATTTTGGTTATGGAACCGATGTCATGTACTTCAACATCAATGGTTAAATCATGTATGATAGCACGTCTTCACATTTATTCAATGTTTCATTCTTCAGAACTGTCATCAATCTTTCTTCTACTCTTCAAGCACGCTTTTTTTAAAAAATTATATTGAAAAAGTGTAACAACATTACTAATCCTCATTTTTCAATGAATAAAAATAACAATGAATTAAATTATTATTGAACCTGCTTAAGTTTATTTGAAACATAATACAGAACACTTCGTTTGTAAAAATGAACTATTTGCTTTTAACCTTTTAATTCTTCCTAAGTTATAACTCAGTTTGTTTCAGCTTTTTGTTGTCCACAGGAGAAAATAATTTTCATTCAGAATTTTGTAAACAGGTACAGTTATGTTTTCGTGCTTATAATAGCCCACACACTTGATATTTGAATTCTATATTGCTAACCCAAAAAGGAAGTGAGAACTTTCTTTGCCGCAATGTCGCACAAAGTGAAATATTTATACGTATTACTAATTCCAATAAATATTCTAAAACTATTAAATTTCAAGAAACTGAAGCAAGTCATATTGATACAGTAGTGTTTCATAGTAGTTTGCATTTCATTTGTCATTAACTTTCCTATTATTTCCTTTTCTTTGCTTTTCTTTTTTGTTGAAAGTGGGATGTACATTTTTTAAAAAAAAAAACACTTAATTTTTATTATGTAGGTTAGTCCGAACTCAAATGCTCACATAGTTCATGGAAGTACTCCATTATCTCAAATTGGTGCATCTTCAATACCTCATGACAATAGAATGCCACCAATCGGTAAGATTTTAATTTGTTATTTGAAGTTAAAATTATTATTGTGACAATAACTTTTTTATATTTACAGTTATTAAATTTTTTTTATTGTAAAATAAAAATAAATTAAGTTCAAATTAATAATATGAGGGTCATTTCTAAAGTAAGATCTGATTATGCAAAGTGTCCATGCATCCTGTTCTAGGTCAGTAACTTTTGGCAAGTCTCTCACTACACCGCCATTACATTTCATGTATCTGCAGGTATTGATTATACTGCTTCGTTTGTCACCATGTCAATCAGTAATCCTGCTGACTGTGAAGTGCGTCCAGTTGTTAGGTTTTTAAATGCAAAAAAAAGTTTGTTTGACTGAAATTCATCAGCAGTTTGTTAAAGTTTATGGTGAAGGTGTAATGAATGATGGAAATGTGTGTAAATTGTGTAGGCTTTTAAATGAAGGAAGAACAAGTGTTTGAGGCGTGTTGAGGAAGAACAATCTTGGTAGCCTACTGTTATAAATGAAGTACAGTAGGGAACCGATTATCCGGAACGATCGGGACCATCGCTATTCCGGATAACTGATTTTTCCGGTTTTCTGAATCGCTACAAAAAGCCGTTTTTTTTATTGTTAAACCCAACTAAAAAAAAAAAAAATTTTTGGAAATAATCTTAAAAAGAAGAAAAAACGATGAAATAATACACTAATGATTATTTCCAAAACGATGGTAAGGTAAACATCTTTCAAAAAAGAAAGAAAAATCCTAAAGTCTTTTGAGGAAAAAATTTTTTTTTTCAAAAATGGCGGGAAAATTTATCGAATTTCGTTCCGGTTTTTTGGTTTTCCGGTTTTCTGATTTCCGGATAACGGGTTCTGTACTGTACTAGATCATCCGCCATCCAGCACAATTCAGGGTTCCCACGGTCCTTAAAAGTTCTTAAAAACTGCTTAACTTTTATTTTGGGAAATAAGGGCCCTTAAAAGTACTTAATTTTGGTGCAAGGTTTTTAAAAGTCCTTAATTTTTCAGTATCACTATAGTTGATAGGAAAATTTTTTAAAACAAAAAATCTTTCTTTTATCACCTAGAATTAGACCGTACATCGAGGGCAAAGCTTCATAGAGAGACAGGAAGGGATGTATGTGAGAGAGCTATAGGCTAGGGAAAGCCTTTCATTATAATGCCTTTTCATTAATAATATTCTGCCTTTCGCCTAGACTGATACTCTATGAGGAAAATGAAGCATTCTAAAAGAAAAGAATAGAGTGTGGACAAGGGAAATGCTGCACATGGAAGAGATAGTGCTTTTTGGGGGGGGGGGCAGTTCTAAGGTACCTATGTAGAAGACTCACACTGACTTTCAAAATCAACAGAATTCAAGAAATTCAGTTCTACTGGTAACATATCTGCTTATAGGAATGAAGTAAAACCCTAAGAAAAAAGTAGCAAATTTTTTTTGAAATTATAATCCATAATGAAAACTATTTCTAAAAATCTTGAAGAATTAAATAAATTTGTATAATATTTCAGTGTGTAATAAGTAACTGTAAATTTATAGAAAGAAGTTACATGATAAAATTCCAAGTTTTTTCAAAAATATTTCAAACTTTTCTCCCTGAGTACTAAATAAGAATGCATGATTTGCTTCTAACAAGAAAGTTAAATATTTGGTAACTATTTATAACTTGTTTTGTTGCAATGTAAATTTTTTTTAAAGTTTTAGATTGTTACACTATTATTTTTATTATTTATTATTTTTATTATTAAGATAAGCTGATTGTTACATAAAAATTTAAATCTACTCAATTAAAAGATCCCAAACTTTTTGTTATTAATATCTATTAGAATAAGATTCAAACTTAAATTTTGATAATAATTTTATTCAGTTAGCATTGCAACATAATATACTTTTTTTTCTTCTTCTTTTTTTAAAATTTCTATTTAACTTTTGGTTGCTTTAAAATTAGTTCATGTTTTTCGCCAGATTGTTTAGTAATATTATGTAAAGTTAATTAAGTAAATATAACACATTTGCTATTTAGTAATTATTTCAAAATGGTTAAGTTACAATAAGGTTTTCATAAAATTTTCGATATGTTACATATGTTTTTCATGAAATTTGTTCAATATTTTTTTACAAAATGTTACCTAATAATTTTATATTAGAGGATTACTTTATAATAAAAGCATACCACTTTCAGTTTTGAACTGTTAATTTGTGATAAAAATAAAATAACAAATCATGATAATAGTAGAGAATAATTTTAAGAATGATAAAAAAAATATTAAAAAGTAAATATCTATAAATGATGAAAAAATAAATAATTTATCTGTATTTGTTAATTAAGGAACCTTATCAATTTTCTGGCCATAGGGATGCATTGATACCTTTTAAAAATCGTTTTAGACCTTTTTATTTATATGTTTCACTGAGAACTAATAAAAAAAATATTGGTTTGAAAGTTATAAATCTTCTCAAACATAATTCTATTTTTATCCCATAAAAATTTTTCAGAAAAATATTTATTGCAATGAATTTAAAAAAAAAATTAAGTTAAGTCTAATGAAAAAAAATTTGAATGATTTAAGGTGCTTTAATAGTAGTATGGCTTATTTTTACTTGAAATGGGACTTAATTTAACATGACAGAGTTAAGAAAACTACTCTCACGCATAAATCTAATTCAACTTTTTATATTAATTCTTTTAATATATACCCTTATAAATGAAATATTGTGTTAATGGAAAAGAAAGATTTTGGCGTAGCTGAATCTTTAGCAAGATTGGCCCACAACTGAGTATGGGATGCATGTCTAGCAGCAAAGTATAAAAACTTTTGATAATATTTTCAATGTTTTTCCCAAATTTCTTTATTTACACTTTTTTTTAAAAATATATGAAAAAGTATTTTAAATATATGAATTTTTAAATATGTGATATGTATTTTAAATATATGAATTTTTTTTTAATATATGAATTTTTTTTTAAATATATGAGAAATTTTTACAAATCTTAATATCTGCACTTAATTTCACAGTTCAATTTCAATGAAATCATTAAAAATGGCTTACGGATTAGTTTCACAAATGTCGTTGGCTCTTAACAATCTGAAAATAGTTTTAAAAAAACTCGACCCGAGTTTGCAAACATTGCCTGGTCCTACTTTGACAAGCCCTGTTAATAAATACAATTATATCAGTACTTACATTATAATAAAATTGTTTTGAATTTTTTTTAAATTTATTGATTTTCTTTTTTAAAAAAGTAAATAATTGGTCGAGCCGCTGGTATATGTATATTTGATAATAAACAATCATACTATTTTTAAGGTCCTTAAATTTTGAAAAAAGTGCTTAACTTTTTTAAAATAAGCCCTTAAAAGTCCTTATTTAAAAAGTGCTCAACTTTTTTTAAATAAGCCCTTAAAAGTCCTTAATTTTTGCTTTGTTAAAAGAGTGAGAACCCTGTAATTAGACTTTCATCTGTTTACAAAAGTTAAAAAATTTCTTGGTGGAACGTGCTTGGTAAATGATGACATGCTTAAAAAAACTGTTACTAACTGGTGTAAGGGTCAAGTGGTAGAGTTCTTTGATGATGGGATCCAAAAGTTTGTGCCACGACTCGATAAATGTTTCATGTGTTAATGGTGACTGTGTTGAAACTGAATAAATGTCAATACTTCAGTTTGTGATACAATCTACATTCATAAATAAAATTTCTCTTAGTCCATTATAAAATGGTTCGTATTTAAAAAATGACCCTCGTAATAATAAAATTAAGATAGTTTTTATTTTATTTACCATTGCTAACCAATGCAGTGGGATTATTCTACAAATTGGCTTCAAATTCTTGAATTCTCTAAAAGAGTCCTCCATACTGATCTATTGTAACCATTCCTTCTCTTAAGTATTTGAAAATCCCTATCTCAACAATTACTGTATCTCAATTAAGATTGCATCTTGCTCAAGCAATCAATTATGGTTGCCTTAGTGTAGAAATTAGTTTAAATTCAGGCTTGAAACTGTCTACAGATCTAAAGTATTAAGCACTGTGGTTGTATTTTTCTTCATTTAATTTTTTTGAATTTCATAAGGAAAAAATAGAGTATTTTATATTAACCCAAATTTATAATGTGCCTATTTGTTTCCTCCTATAATTTAAATTTTTGCCTTACAGCGCCAAGACCTCTAATACCTAGTGGTGATGATGACGACGACGATATAATGAGTAAAAAGAAGCAAAAGAGAGGTGTGTTACCTAAGCACGCCACAAGTATTATGAGGAGTTGGCTTTTCCAACACATTGTGGTTGGTATTAGTTTTTGCAATAAATCCTTTATATTCCTAACTATGTCAATTTTTAATTGATATTAAAGTATTTATGCAACTCACATAGAATGGCAGACTAGCTAAAATGCTTCTTTTTAGGGACCAGCCAACATATAGTAAAATAAATATTTCAAAATAGCCCATATTTATAAAATATTGTAAGTTTCCCATTGTGCTATTCAATTTTCAAATTCATTTTGATCTTTTTTGTTTACTGGTAATTTGCCATGGCCAACCCCAAACACTAATAACATTTTATATTATGAATATTTTTTTTAAATGATGGAAAGTTTTATTAAATATTTAAATTTCTTCTTTTATGGCGCTATAGCTCACTGTGGTCTTTTAGCTTGCTGAACAATGTTGCTCCAAACTCACCTGTTCTTAAAATATTGAAATATATACTGAAAAAACTGTGGTGTAATACCTATCCAAATTTATATATATTTTGGATAGGTATTATAGCCCATGTGGATTTTGGGTTGGTATTATGTAGCTATAGGCTGTTATGTTTGGCTTTAGCTAGCCAAACAATATTGATGAATGAACAATGATAAGTAAAAATATGCTTACTTTTCAAACTGATAATAATAAAAAATAAGGAAAATTTTTTTTTCATAACTTTAGAGGTGTTAAGATCATGCAATTTTTCATATTTATCATTAAATTTTAAAGGTTTGAAAAGGTTTAAGGTTGAACCAACAATAAACTAGGAATGAAAATAAGTATTTTTGAACACCTTTTGCCAGAAAGTATTGCAATAAGCTTGTAACTTGCATCAATGACTTTGATTGTTATTTGCAATGATGCATATAACTTCAAAAATTTAATCTAAATATTTATGAAATATATATCTATATAAATATTCTCTCTCTTGTCTTCTTTTTAATATTGCACATGAGAGAGTTATTCGTGATTCAAACATCAATACATTTTCACATTTTTACTAGATCAGTACAACTACTTGCATATGTTGATGATGTAAATATAATTGCTCGTTCCCTTCCTGCCCTGAAAGAGGCATTTTTTGCCCTTCAGGTGGCTGCAAGGCAAATGGGCTTAGTTATAAATGTAGAGAAAACAAAATATATGTTATTCTCAAGAAACAGAGTCCCAGACCCCTATCTTGAAATAAATTCTTATATATTTGAAACAGTGAGGAGTTTTACTTATTTAGGATCAATTATCACCATTGACAACAGAATTACTTCTGAAATAAAAAACCAACTCTATCTGGCGAATAGGGCTATCTATGGGCTGAGAAGATTTATTAAATCTAGGTTTCTTTCTAGAAAAACAAAGCTCTTAATCTATAAAACTCTTGTCCGGCCAGTCTTGACATGCGTTTCTGAAGCTTGGACAATGACAAAGCTGGAGGGAAATTGTATCGCAATATTTGAGAGAAAGATTTTGCGGAGTATACTTGGTGGTGTAAATGAAAACAATAACTGGAGAAGGAGTTTTAACTTTGAACTGTACAAGAATTATAAACAACCTGATATAATTAAGTACATAAAAATAAATAGAATGAATTGGATCGCCCACGTGATTGGAATGAGTGATAACTACACAATAAAAAAGATACTGCTTTTTAGAAAGCGGAAAAAGAAAGCGGGGGAAGGCCGCGGATGAGATGGGGTGACTCAGTGGAGTTTGATTTTCTCGCAATTAATGAAAAAAAATATTGGGCCAAAAATAAGGAAATTTTTACATTGAAATTTTTTGGGATGTCTGACAATGGATCTGTTATTGTAAAGGTTTTAAATTCTATTCCAATGATGGCTTAAAACCCACCCAGCATCAGATCCATGGGTGACATCTTGTCTGCGTCCTTAAGGCAAACATTGCCTCCAAATTGTTGAAATTTAATTGTCATGACACTCTTATTTGAGAATTGGCTATTTGAATTATTTATTTTTCTGGAAATGAAATAACAGTCCTTTCTTAAAAAATGGATGAAAAATAAATTTAGCTCTTTTGATGTTTAGTTTCTATAGAATTGATTTATTTTCCAATTGAGCTAATTGCCATGTTTCAAAAACTTTTGCCATTTGTGTCATAGTCTCCACCAAAGAAGAAATAAAAGCAACAAAGACTTTTTGTTTCTCCAGTAATCTTTCAAACGTTCTGTATTATTAAACAATATAAATAAGCTGTTTGGTCTTTTCTATTAAATTAATTATCAACTTTAAAATATTATTTTTTCTTTAAATTTTTTTCTCTATTATTTTTTCTTTAAATTTTTTTCTCTAATTCTAGTCAAACACATTTATTAAAATATTCCAATTTTACAGAAACATTTAAAGTAATGATTTTGGATTTTCATTAATTTATTTCTTTTCTCTTACTATTAGCACCCATATCCAACAGAGGATGAAAAGAAACAAATTGCTCATCAGACCAACTTAACGCTTCTGCAAGTTAATAACTGGTGAGATATCTAGTTTGTTCTAGGTATCATTCATTAGATTTAGATGTATATTAGATGTATTAATTCACTATTCTTTGTAGGTTTATTAATGCAAGACGCAGGATTCTACAGCCCATGTTAGATGCCTCCAACCCAGAAAGCAACCACAAGTCTAAGAAATCAAAAACACAATCTAATCGACCTGTTCAGAGATTTTGGCCAGAAAACATTGCCTCTATTCAGCCTCAAGTTCAAAATCCTGACTCTGAAGGAAGTCCTTCTGATGAGAACAATCAACTTACTAATCCAGGTGATCCTCAAGCAAGTACTTCAGGTAAAAAAAATATTTTATATTCAGCACCATTTTATACTATATGGATGGATGACAATGTAAAAATAAGCACAGATAGTGCTAGTCGTCATAAGACTTCTGCATTACAACTTCTGATTGATTTTTACACCTAATTTTGGAAAAGTGGGCCATTCAATATTATTATACTTGTAGTGTTCATAATATGTGTTCATTCTATTTAACTTTTAAAGAAACAAATAACAAATGATTTGTGGAGACCACCCAAGCATGCTTTGATGCTACCCAAAAAATAACAGCCGCCAATATGTTACACAATTATAGCCAAATAAGGAATAACCCTCAAAATATGGCAAACCTTATACTTTATTTATTTTGTGATATTAATTTTCTTAAATTTGTTTTCTGCTCATGATCTGTTAGAATTTATAAATTACAGAAAACTCTTATGAATGATAAAATTACAAATGATCAAACTTATGAATGAAAATTAAAATTTTTAGAATTTCAAAAAATGAAATGATTGTTGTCTTGTTAAATTAAACTTAAATAAGAATTATTCCAAAGAAATCTGATTTTTTTCTAAAATGTCATTTAGGCATTTTATTCACTCACACTATTCTTTTTAATGCTGTTGTTTATTTAAAAAAAATTCAAATCAGCTTAATTAAATTTAAAAATTTATAACCGAAATTCTAGATATTTGTCATAGACATTCTCATTTTCTCTGGAGAGTTTGTTTAAATGTGAAAAACAAGGTAAATCGTAGATGATGTACATCATGGCTCTTCATGCATTGTAAATAAACTCTCTAATTAAAACCTTTGATAATTTGGTTGCTTCACCATGTTATCCGAAGTTTAACTTATTAGTTCTCAAATTTAAAAAAGTGTGATTTTAAATTTTTTTAATTTTCTTCTAATGAATTAAATTTCTGTAATCTTTGAATATTTCGCTGTTAAAATTAGCTGTTGTGTTTATGAAATTTCTTGCAACTGTTGACTTTCTTTTTGATTTGTCACATTGAATAAATCAAAAAGCTCTTAACCTTTCCAGATCTGTAATCATATGCTCAAGTTTGTTTCTTCTAATTGTCATTCCGTTCTACTTTTGAAACTACAGGTCTTTCAAACTACCACGCTTTTTGAAAAATATTTTATAGAGTGGTAGACAATTGAAATCTAAAGCTTCCAGAATTTTTGGTAATTTTGAGAATATTTAAATTTTTACCATGACAGAGTTAGAGCGAAGTTGTGTTCCAAATAAACTTTTGACTCATTTACATGTAGTGGTGTGGAAAATAATTTTAAATGAAATTTACAAAACAAAAATTATCTATTAAACATAAACTTAACCACCACTAAACGAACGAAAGCATTGAAAGTTGTCCGCCCTGATAATCCAGGACATTTGAATTACTGAATCTTTTTTTTTTTTTTTTACAAAAAGTGTTTCTATTTAAACCAATATAAATATCTCATTTATATTTATGTAGGGATGAGATTCTTTTTATAAATAACTCTGATTCTCTAAAAGTTTCAGTTTTTTATAAATATTCTGCTTTTTCTGAAAATTCAGCTGTTGAAGTAAAATAATTATATTTCTTTCCGATTTTTAGAGATAAACAGATAATTCACACTACATAGCTGTCAACCCTTCCACATTTTTAATAACTTTAGCTATTTTCACCACTTCTATGTGCAAAAAATAAGATTTTCCGCATTTTTACCTGCCCACCAGATAGCTCATATTTTCGTAATTCAGACTTCACTGCATTTTAATATCAAACATCAATTTTCTTTTTTACCTGATTTAAAAGTTGTGCATTGGGATTCTTATTTACGAGATTTAAAAAATCTAATACAGTGAAACCTGCCAAGTTGACCACCCTTGTAAGTTGGACACCTGCATAAGTTGACCTCAATTATCAAGAACGGAATTTTTCCTGTATAATATAAAGAAGCAAAACCTTTGTAACTTGACTACCTGTCTATCTTGTATGTTGACCACTGAAATAAGTCAATTTTGTCTAGGAGTATTATGAAATTCTATTCTAAAACCCTCATTAGTTGACCAGAAGAAAAAAAAATTCAGAAAATTTTCTGTCATTTTACAATGTATGTTAAAATTTCACTTGTTTGGTGAAATAGTGTAAAAAGCTAATCTAAACCCTTTTGTGAGTTGACCATTTGGGGAAACTGTAGGGGGTTAGCTTTTGACCATTTCTTTCTTTCAAAACATTAGGCTGATGTAAAGTCTAAACAACAGCGCCAAACAACAATGAGGGAATATTTTTGTAATAAATGGGTTTGTAAGTGTAGTAATAACAGAATAAATTTTGAAGTGTTCAATTAATTTTGTTTTGTTAAAGTTTTCAAATAACGTGTTTTCGTGTTCTGATATTTTAAGAAATTAGTTTTATTAAACACTTCACATGCATAACTAACGAAATAATTTTTTTAAAAACGTTAGTTAAATATTAGAGGTATAAGTAACAAATTGAAGTTCATTCAGGTTCAAACACATTTCTTAAGATATTCATTTTGCTATTTGCTAAATAAAATTTTTAAGTCAAGTAAAAAATTTTTTAAATATGTAGCAACATGATGTAGGAAACAAAAGAGTAAACAATGACCCACCCCCTCTATAAGTTGCCCACTTGTCTAACTTGACCACTAAAACAATGCACAAGTGGTCAACTTACACAAGCTTTTTGTATCGCTATTTGCATTTACGCATTTTTAAAATCCTATGTAGCGATTCGTATTCATGTGAGCTTAAAATCCAGTGTAGCAATTCCTTTATGTGGATGTAATATCAAACATCGATTTTCATATTCACACATGATTTAAAAATGAGGCTTTTGATTCATATTCATGCGATTTGGAAATTATGTATCGTGATTCGCATTTACTCGATCTAAAAATTAGGTATCATGATTTGTATTTTCACATTTTTGATCTCCAATATCGGGTTTCATATTCACGCGATTTCGAAATTCAAGATTGCTATTTGTATTCACACGATTTTAAAATCATTTATCGCAATTCTTATAAGAAGTAAGTTTTTTTCTTGAATTAATTGCTATATAGGTGGCAGTTGTTCTATCGACGATTATTGGTATAGATATATAGGCATTACAAGATCAGCAAAACTGGATGAGAATACGTTACTGATATTTTTGCTATAAATCACGTGATAGTATTTTTTAATAAAAAAATGAAATGTTAATATATGTTCTCCGTACTTTAGTGGGCTAAACTAGGCAGTAATAATTGACTCCTTTGTGAATCAAGAAAAATATAATTTCCAGCTTTTTTTTTCAATTTGTAATTTTACTTTTTACTAAATGTTGATTGTCGATGTAATTATTCATATATTAATAAATTAGTACGCAATTTTATATCAACACATAGTTATTTATTATCTTAAATCATCTGGAATTTATTATTAAACGATTGCATGCACATAAGATTTACTCGCGTTGAAATTCAGCTTTTTTGCCTTTTGACCAATCTCATCCCTGATGACACTCTGACTTAATTTTCTTCAGTGATAACCGTCTGAGTTGGTCCCCATAGTTGTTTTAAATTTGTCCTTAAATTTGTCTGTTTCTTGCATTATTTATATTTTTTGCAGTAGTGAAAATTATTTCTTTTTTCTTTTTAAAGTTTAGTTTTCTTTACTTAAATCTTCTAGTGCCCTATTTTTTCGCGATGGAAAATTATAATTTACCATCATAACTTTTTTTCATGTCTCCTCAATGGTTTTTGGTGTGTAAGCAGAATTGCTGTTCTAAAATCGTTACATACTGTTCAGTTCTTCTGCACCAACTTATCTGGATTTCTGTAAATCCTTGCATATTCCGGAGAATGCTGATGACTTTCCTTTTATTCCAATTTTCTAGATCATTAGAAATCTACTTCTGTATTTGCATTTTTTTCCCAGTACTTATGTTGTCCATCCTCCTTCAAAATTTTTTTTCTTTTATTTCCCATTTGGTAGTATTTCTGACACTTGCATTTTCTTTTATTGCCCTCTCCTCATTGGTCAGTTTTTGTTCTCATTAACTTGTTAAAGTTTTATTTTATTGCATTTCTCTTCATTTTGACTCTCTACATCAGAGATGGGCAAACTACGCCCCGCAGGCCAACTGTGGCCCGTCGGAAGGTTTTATCCGGCCCGCGGATAGAATTTTAACTTGCCGATCCAGGGTAAATATAAAAAATATGCATCTATTTTCTTGCCGACTTTTTTAAAGCTATTTATGTTCTTTCTTTTTTTTAACAAAGTACTGATGACCTTTTTTACTTTCTCTATTTTTGTTCTACAAATAAATGGATGGAAATAGCACAGAGAGCTTCAAATGGTAAAATGTTGAAAGCAGAAGTTCCTTATAGAATAGCTGTAGATTGGCGTTTGTCTTTCTCGAGGAGCAAACTTATGGAATCTAATATAGGTGAATTATGCTTCACGTGTGGCAGACTGCGCATTTTAAGCTCCAACGAGAGGACAATCTAGGAATCATCTGATACAGTTGTTTCTACATATGCCAATGTTTGAATTTTACAAATCATTACCAAAAGCTAGTACCCAAAATCTTAATATTTCATGCTCAGGAAATCAGTGCTATGTTTGCTTAATCTTAAATATATATGTGAACAAGAGTTTTCAACTATGAACATTTTAAACAATCATTTTAGAAGTAGACTAACAAACAAGCATTTAGCCTCGTTCCTTAAAGTAAGCACATCTCACTTCGAACCTCATATAAGGAACTTTTAAAAATGAAATTGAAATTTCATTCATCTCACTAAATACTTAAATTAAAACTTAAATATTGTTTTTTTTTTAAAATTTAAATTTGGAAGTTTTTACTTGGCCCACCAAACAAATTTTTTCTTAATTTTTGGCCCACGACCAAAAAAGTTTGCCCATCCCTGCTCTACATAAATGATGGTGCTTCTCATTGTCCTGAAATTTCTGTTCTTTGTTATTATATTGTTCTTTTGGATGTTGTAAAACTAAAGTATCCCCAGAATAGCAGCTTTGTGTACCAGGAGGTTAAAGCTGCACAATTTTGAGACCAACTCTATGATAATAGCAACGTACTCGGCATTGCTCGTTAGTCGACTTTACTTCCCTGAAAAGCTGGTGCCCATAAATCTAAAACTGGATAGGCTAGAAATCGCTACCCAGAAAATGAACTCCTGTTCTTTAATATGGCAATGCAGTGTCTTAAATATCTGCTTTTACATTTTGTGTTTTGCTTTGAAGTGAATAGTGCAGGTTTTTAAACCATAAGTGATTTGTATGTAATTGTGATTTTTAGAGCTGCATAACATAATAATATTAAAAAAAAATTTAATACATATTTTTTCTTTATAAAATTAGATTGGTATTGAGGAATGTAAAAATTTTCTGTGAAACTGTTATTAGCTAGTAATTAGTTTTTCCTTTGATTCGCTTAAGAAAGTAACCCTCTTTGGTTTAATATAGATTCCATGCATATAAGTGAAAGTCTGAATCAGGTTATGACAAATTTAATAGCATGTTTTTATGTTCACTTTAACCCTTTGCTTACGATATATCATGTTGTATCATCACATGTGGTTCATATGTTGTACCAGCCATAAGCAAAGGGTTAATTCTTACATATTATAATCTGTATTACTTCTAACTAAGCTTATAAGTTTATTTCGAATTAAGTGGTGGTGAATAAAATTATCAGAGCAATGTAGTAAAAGATCTATATAATGTAATTTTCCATAAACAATGTTAACTTTACATTCTCTGAAGCAAACCAAATGTAATGAATTTTTTGGATTTTATTTCTAAATTTCTCTAGATAGTTTCAATTTTTTTTCCTGTTGCATATTTTGTGTTTTAAACTATTTGCATTTAAATTTTTTAAAGTATTAATATTGAACTATTTCAGATATGTAATGCTATGTTTTACACGTAATTTTAATGATACGGAGAATATTCTATTTATCACAAAGCCTTTTATTACAAGGTTTCTGTTAGAAAGGTCTTTAAAAGTATTATGACCATAAATAAATTTATAACAAAATGTTTTAGCTACCTTATTTTACCATTTATGATTTTTGAAATCCTGCAATGTTTTATGCAATATAAGTGGAGAAATTAAATTATAGAAATAAACTATACTTTTTCTTAATTTTTTCCCTCTAATTTGTATACGTTTAATTTATATGGGGAATATTTTGTCGTTAATGATGAAACATGAAATTGTATCTGTATCCATATTTTTATATTAATTTTACAGAAATTTCAGGTCTTTCTCTTTTTAATATAAATCGGCTTTGCGTTTGTTTAAACTAATATCTTTGTTTTTCAGGCATGAATATAAACCAGCATATGAATCATTATGCTGGTGGCAGTAGTACGACACCAGACACAGGTCACTCTTCTCCAGACGGCAATATCAGCCAAAATTGCTCTGACGTAGATGCTAATAAAGTTCCCTCAATCGGTAGCTTAGACGATCTTAGTATGAGCTGTAACACAAGTACAGATGAAGAAAACGATGACGACGATAAGCGATAGCTAATCTTTTAAAACTGTTGTTGCGTTGTTATAAAACTTTGCCATCACCATATCTCATTTTCAACTTATAATGGAGTATACTTATTTTAGCATCAAATGCATCAGAAAGTGGCTTTGTTTTGTGATAAAATGTTACTCACTCAAGTTTATTGAGCCTATTTTAAATTAACTTGGAATTAAAATAACCCACACTATTTTATTAGCTTTTTTAAAGGATTAAACATTTACAATTTTAAGTGTGCCGGTTAGTTATTTAAATTGCATAGCTCATTTTATAACAGGAAAAATTACTATGCATATTTTTATTAGCTTTTTTTAGAGTATAAAAAACTCTCAGTTTCAAGTTGCATATTTGGTTAATTGAATAGTTTATCTTATTTTACTTCGGTAGAAATTTTAATAAACATGACAGTAAAACTGCCAATACTATTTTTAAAGATTAAAAATTTACAATTATAGTGAATCATTCAGTTCATTAAACAGTGTTTTATAGTTTTTTTAAGGTCTGATTCCAGGTCTTATTTTGCGGGTTGAACATAAACTTAAAAAAAGTTTAGTGACTAGTCTAGAAATGGGCACATTTTGATTCTTTAAATTTAATACTGTTCCTTTTCCATCACTCTCTTAAGGAAACTATTAGAATATTCGATTTTCAATGAGTAGTTTGTCTAAAGTGATCATTTTAGGTATTTTTTTGCATATAAATTGTTGTGATTCACGTAATAATTACACTCATGAGTTTAAATTAGGAGTGAATAAAAGCAAAATTGTTATTTATTGGTTAGAACACTTTCTGATGTATGCATTTTTGTTCAGTTTTAGTTGTTGAAATTGTGTATGTGTCTTTTTGTGATTTTATTCTTATTATTATTTTTAATCAGAAAGAGCTTATTTAAAATAACACAGTGTGAGATTATTGATTTTTTTTATTGAATAAATTTCTTTCAGTTTAGGGAGATATTTTATTTATCAGTGAATTAGTTTGTATGATAAAGATGGTTATTCAGTGTTTATTTTTTTATCAATTGATGTATATTTTGTTTATATTTGTACTATTAGCTTTGTATTTTTATATTTTTTATTTAAAAAAAATTGAGATTTAAATCAGGGCTATAGAGTCTGTGTTGGACGATTTCACAGGAATCTGAATCAAATTATTTGCTTTACTCCAGTTAGTTAAAAATTAAGTCCTGTTGGTAAAAAAAAAAAAAAGTCTTTGATCTTATTAAAATTATTTAGACAGATATTTGTTACTATGTGGATAAAACTATAACTTAGATTTCATTGCAATTATTAAACAATTTTAAATATTTGTTGAATTAACTTACAAATTAATTATGTTATACTATAAAATGCTATTATGCATGTTAATCATATCTGAGTGGCTACATAGCAGGGAAATTCCAGAGAATTTTGTTAATTTGAAAGAAACGTGAGTATTGTAAGGATCATTTCAGTTTGAAATATCTAAATGACTGATGTATTTTTATTTTTTTAAACTTTAAGTTCTAATGATAAGGATGAGTGTTTTTTAACATATTTTTTTATAAGAATACGAAATGACTGGAATATTAGTTAGTAATTATTGAAAAAACACACTCAATTGATAAAAAACTGTCTGAAAAAAAAATCGGGAGATCTTTTTCCAAAGAGTTTTTTGCCCCCTTGTCTACGTAATAAGAAATAGAACTATGTAATTTGAGGTTAGCATATTTACTTAATGATAATGTTAATACTTTCCTGTGAGTCAGGGAAAATTTTGATCAAGCTCAAGTTGGAGTCAAAAGTTGAGCATCTTTAACTACTGACTATATAGCTCTGATTTAAAAGTTGTGTGTAAACTGAATTACTCAATATTATTTTTCTTTTCGAGCAAAAAATAACCAAGAAATTGTATAACTGAAATACATTGTTATCTTATTCCTCGCACTATTATTGTAATTTACTTATTGTTATTTATGACAGTATAATGTGGCACATTTCTCTACATTGTAAATTTTAAGATTAATAATGATGAGTGTTATTAGAAATTCTGTGGCACTCACAATTCCTTTAAAAGTGTCTAATGTTCTTAAAAATCATTCGCAAAATATTTATTCTTGAAAATTATATAGGATTATAATAAATATTAATCCATTACTATAAATTCAACTCTGTTTTGAAGTTAGTGTTGAAGCTAGCATAATTGATAGTTGTATATATAGTTGTTCATTCTGCATTTATAACCTAAAACAACTTTTTTTTTCCAAAATTTATTCTAGGAAATTTTAGGTGTCTGGTTTAAAAGTAATAATTCTTTTTTATTTTTTTATTTTTAGATTCCAATTATTTGTTGTCTGTTTGTATGAAAAGTGAGATGAATATATTTATGTTGAAATACGTGATAGTTTTAAATTGTGAAAAAAAAAGTGTTATAATCAGGATTTGTTATTTTTAGTTTTATCTGGAAACAATTTTACTTATTTTTATTATTTTTTTTTAATATTATAAGTTTATAAAACCTTGCACAGTTTGCACCAATCTATATTAATGTGCAAATTAAATTATACCAGTGCAAGAAGATTGTATAAATGCAACAACTGATTTTATTTATTACTGAGTGGACAGTATAATTTGGTGAAATTAAATGAATGTGGTATTTATGTGTTATCTGTTTTTTTTTTTCTAAATTAAAATTTTCGAAACTTGTTATGATTTTTAAATATTACTGACATGTACAGGTGTGTTATTTATTAATAAGTTACTTTTGTATACTTATTAAAAATAATTGTTAATTATTGAATTTAATGGGATATCTGAAAATTCAAGTTTTATTTTTTCACAGGATAAAAATATTTACCCATCAAGCTTAAACAAATCACCCTTATTATAAATGGGTTTCTTACGAATTATTTCTGTAGAATATAATAAAAAGGGTGTGAAAAATAGTTTTAATTCTTTTATAAAAAGATGAAAATTTATTTTAAACTTTGTATGAGGAAAATAATTTGTAAATCTTAATATTGGTATTTCTTATAATTTTTATGAGAGTAAATTTTCATTGATGAAAATATTAACTTCAATTGGTTTAAAGTTTAAAAAAAAGTTGTGTATAAAATTTAAAAAGTATTTAATGACCTTGACCTTTAAGTATTTAATGACCTTGACAAAGTGGTTCAGTCGCAACTTTAATTCATTGTTTGATGGGTACCTAGAGTATATGTTAAAAAATATTTAGTGAGTTTGATAAGCAAAACTTTTTTTTTTAAATTAACTAAGCTCTTCGAAATTGTTGATTAATTATACTTCATTTAGAGAAAGATTTATTACTTTTGAAGGTCATATTTAATTTTTAAACAAACTTATGTTCGATTTTGCTCAAATTTATCTTTAATTCAAACTTATGTTCAATTTGCAGATGCACAGCCTTAAATCCTAATTAGTTTCTTGTCAGATTTGTGGTGCTTTCTGTTTGACAGCATTAATAAGCTGTGAATGCAGACACACTGGTTTTAAATAAAAATGACTTGTATAAAAATGAAATACTCTGAAATGAAATATATATTTTTTAACTAGTAGAGTTTGCCAACTGTTTTAAATAAGACCTTCATTTGCTTATGCCTTACTTATTATTTGATGATTAATTGCTTTAAAAAAGTAACATTAAAAATTAATTTATTAAAACTGATTATTTTTATCAAATTTTGATTTTGAATGACGCTATTTTTTTTTTAAGCTTCAGATAAAAAATTATTTTTTTTATTCTTTTTAAAAATTTTGTAAACCAATTGGTGATTTTTGACAGTTTTCAATATTTATTTCTACTACTTAAATTGTTCATTTTAGTTAGAAATATAGAAGATTCTCATAAGTTTTAATGGAAAATTTAGCTTATTAGTTGAAAGTGACAGTATATATTTTTAATGATTAATTTTAAAGTGTGTGAAATTAACAATATGATGTAAAAATTTTAATTCACTTAATAACTATTTATAAAACTCGAACACGAATGCACTTTTGTTATGTAAATTAGTTTTTTTAAGTTTTAAAGTGTATTTAAAAACTTTGTTTATACTGATTGTATTAATTGTACAGATGCGAAAATTATGAAATAGAATTATTAGTCAGAATTATGTTGAAGTACTCAAATATGCATAATTTTATGAAAAACGTTGTCACCTCATTGTTCTGTTTTTATTTTTAAATTTTTCTCCCAAGCCAAGCTTTTAGGAACTATTTCGTATTTAAAAAAAAATATAGGCAGTATCTAGTCCAAAAAATGTATCAACTCTTCTAAGATTTTCTGTACAATTTAACATAATCTATAAAAGAAATTTAGGTACTAAGAATATTTTTACTTTCTCAGCTTTTTAGTTTTACATTTTATTTTTGTGTTGTGCAATTTTTTAATGATTTTTTTTAATGATTATTTTGAGTGTTTATTTCAGGTAAATTTTTACTTTTACTATAAAACTTGTAGTTATATGTACATAAAACTTAGCTTTTAAAAATCCTTGTTGAATTGCTAGAAGAAGTATGTTGAATCTGTGGCTGGAATTGGTCCAACCCTTGTTATTGTAAAAAGTTTTAAGGACTTTTGCATTTGTTAATAAATTTGAAATCTTTGACAAAAAAGCGTTTTGTTTCTTTTCTTTTCTTTAAAAATGATGTGAAGTAAATAAAATCATCACAGTTTCTATTTTGAGTTAAAAACAATAGTTTTATTATAGTTATATTTTGCATTACTATGCAGTCTGTATTATAATAGTATATATATTTTGCGTCTGCATTTTTTTTTTACGATATAGTTGGTTGACTGCATGTAAACAATAACAAGCTTCCTAAAACCGAATGAAATTTAGAAAATTTCTGGTGTAATCCGTCTTATGTTATGCTTACGAGGCAATGTGTTAACAGACTTAATATTCTAGGAAGTATATTATTGTGATTTTTGTTCAAATTAACCCAAATTTTTACCATTCATTAGAGTTTTCAGTAATTTATGAATTCTAACAGGTCTCGTGAGTCTAAAAGCAGATTTATAAAAATTAATATCACAGTGTAAATAAAGGCTTGCCATGTTCTGCTTGTTATCTCATATTTGGCTATATTTGTGTGAAATATCACTGTTTGTTATTTTTGAGGTAACATCACAGCATGCTCGCGGAGTTTTTCGAACTCCTCTTATTTGTTTCTTTGCAAATTAAAGTGAAATAATATGTTTTATGATAAACACTGCTATTGTAATAACATTATATGGCAGGGGGGGGGCAACCTGCTGCTCTTTGAAGGAATATTTGTGGCTCTCTATAAATGTACCCGAGTTCGCTTTTCATTTTTGAGCTATTATATTTAAAAAAATTATTATCGTTCCGTATGTGTTTCAAAATGTCTTTTAAATTACTGACAACAAATATGAAAATTTTGTTATTTTCCTCGAATTAAAAAAATTGGTTCCAATATTAAACAAGAAAAACTCAATGAGTATATAAAAAAGCTAGAAGGAATATTGAGGGAATTCCAAAATATATTTCAAGACTTGAAACATTTTAAATCGTCTCTTGATTTTTTTCTGAATCCACTTGAAATTAACATAATTCAAGGTAAATTTTTTATTTCTAATATAATTATAACCCCAAAAGCATCTGGAGAATTAGAATTAATAGAGATTCAAGACGATCACGCTCTCTACAATTAAAATATAAATCGCAGTCGATTACTGAATTTTGGAAATTTGTACCAGAATCGAAGTATCCTGAATTAAAAAAGGCTGCTTGTCGAATTATTTCAATATTCGGAACAACGTACTTACATGAATCATTTTATTCTACTTTAAAATTCGTGAAATCCAAACACCGATCAGTATTAACTAACCAGCATCTCAAAGAATTACTAAGTGCTGTCGCAAATTATCAAGAGAAGTAAAATAAATGTGTTTATATGTTTTCAATAAATATAATTTCTGTAAAAAAATGTAATACCTTTTAAATACGTATTTAATTGCGGCTCGCGAAAAATTTCAAATTTTGGAAAATGACTCGATTATCAAGGAGCTTGACCACCCCTGTTATATGGCATGCTTTTTCAAGCCTAGGTGTAAAAATAGTAACCCGGAAATCTTAAGACAAAATTCAACCCCTATCACCATCTGTGCTTAGCTTGACTCCGTCAACCAAGGTCCTCAGTCAACTAAGCAAGTTGTATTTTCCCAAAAACCATTTGCATTTTGCATCATTATTAATTTTTGGTTTGGAGTTTTCTTATAAATTTTATAATAAAGTAAGTAAAGTTTTACTAATTTAAAAACTAACATGCCACTAATTTTATTTGTGGCAGTTTAATTGGTTACTTGCAACTCGTTAAGAAGGTCACTGCTACACAGTCCCTTTATAGTTTGTCTAAGGCAAGAAATCCCCTAGCCATTCGTCTGGACCCGTGGGGGAAAGTATGGTAACAAGGTTTAAATATTTCAAATAGGGTTGTGGGGGTCACTGTTTAGGACGGCGAGAGAAAGGGAATCTTTTTCTTCGATCTATTGAGTTAGCCCTAAAGAGAAGAGAAGCTACCCTCTCTGAAATGCGCTGTTCTTGTTTCCATAGCAGCAGACGGCCTCAGACTTTGTGGCGATGGGAGTTACTGTAGGAAAACTATACCTATGACTTCAACGCCAACTGATTGCTTGTTAAAAAGATGGCGTGTGTAAGTCGAGCTAAGTTTCTCCACAAGTTAGAATGTTAATGTGAAGCTACTTAAATGCTAAGCCGTGTGGCACATCGAATTTGTTAAAATATAATTATTTCTTGGCTACGTCTTTTACTTAACTTAGATTTATTATTTATGTACACTGACAGATAATAAAATCCCAACACACCGAGAAGGAGTTTTGCTAGATAAACTAAATTTCGTAGTCTTATTTATACTACTGAAAGAAGTCTATTTAAATTTCGTGCTAGACACTAGAAGCGTCACTGTGAACATGAAAATCTGGGTTGCTTTAAATACGTATTCTACAGTTCGAAAGATTATTTTTCGTTAAATATTGACATAGTAGTTGGCTGTTAATCAAGAATGCCTGTAAGAAAACAACGAAGCCATTATCAACAGCTCAAGGATTTCGAACATGGTCATGTAATAAGGCTACAAGAAGGTGGATTTCCTTTCCGTGATATTTCAGAAAGACTGGAGAGAAATGTATATACTGTGCATGATTTTATTTCATTTTATAACAGTCGTTGAACATCAAACTCAATTTTTGGGTTTAATACTACTAATGTTTAACTCCGTAGCCTTGTAATTTTGAACCCAATCCAGAAGACAAGGGAACTCCTGGATCAAGTATTGGGAGAAATTTGCCTTCAATAAATATGGAAGACTTTTTGATGGAACTAACCCGCACTTGCGTCACATGGAGAGGAAATCCTCCCACGGTTAACCTGACGGCAAAGGGACTCTGATCAAAGATACGTCAACCACTGAGGATATTTTACGTCAGCATTGTGGTTGGTGCGAGCCGGGAGCCGAATTCGTATCCACCAGCCATGGCTGGGATTCGAACCCGGTTCACCTCATTGGAAGGCGAACGCTCTATCCCCTGAGCCAACACAGCTCACTGTGCAAGATTTTTACTTTATAATCGTCGTTGAACAGCCGACCCAATTTTTTGGGTTTACGACCACTAATGTTCAACTCCGTAGCCTCGTAATTTTGAAGCCAATCCAGTAGGCAAGGGAACTCCTGGATTAAATGTTGGGAGAAATTTGCCTTCGTGGAAGACTTTCTGATGGAACTAAACCGCATTTGTGTAACATGGAGAGAAAGACCACGAGAACCTCCCACGGTTAGCCTGAAGCAAAGGGACTCTAACCCATCATCCGTCTACCACTCAGGATATTTCGCGTCATCACTGTGGTCAGTGCAAACCGGATCCGGAATTCGTATCGCTCAGCTATCGTTGAAATTCGAACCCGGTTCACCTCATTGGAAGGTGAACGCAGGGGAAGGTACAGCTTCAAGAAGACCGGGTCCTGGACTGCCCCACGGCACTACTCAGAGGAAATACCACGTATGACTGTGGCTCACCTTATTTCGTCTGCATCAAAAATTTGAGCAGAAATTCAGTTGGCAATGCAGCGACACAACTAACTGTTATAAATTGGCTACTTAAAGTACAGCTCCTAGCGAGACGCCCTGTAGCATGCATTCCACTCCATTCAAGCCACTGCCGTTCACGACTTGAGTAGATTCGAGTTAGAGCTCACTGGTGGACAGAGTGGAGATCTATAGTGTTTCCTGATGAAAGTCGGTTCTGCCTTGGTGCCAGTGATAGCCGTATATTGGTTAAAGAGAGGCCAGGTGAGCATCTGCTATCGACTTGGTTATACTACGCACCTTGACAGCAAATTTGTAAGTCAACCTGGAGATTCAACCTGTTTTGTTGTTATTCATGAGCAGCATTCAAGGGTGTATTTTCCAACAGGATAACGCTCGCCCTCATACTGCTGTTTTAACCCAACATGCTTTACAGAATGCCGACATGTTGCCTTGGCGTGCTAGATCACCAGATCTTTCACCAATGGAGCACGTATGGGACATCATTGGGCGACAACTTTTTAGCGTCACCCACAAATAGCATTGACTATCCCCGTATTGACCGACCAAGTGCAACGGGTATGGAACTTCATCCCACAAAATAATAAGCGGCATTCGTATGACACAATGCATGCCTGTTTACATGCTTGCAATCAAAATTCTGGTGCATACACCGGTTATTAATGTACCAGCATTTCACATTTGAAATGGTTTTTCTCTTAATTGCACTAACTGCATTTTAATTGCATTAATTCTTGAAACTTTAGTCCATCAAATATGTTACCCAGACAAACGCATTGCCGAAATTTCATTACAATATTTTTTGCTTGTGTTAGGATTCTCCTCCCCCCATCAGTGCATTTTATTATATCCATTATTATTTTTACTGTGTGCATCTGGCAACTTCGAAGCATAGTTTATGCTTTACATGGCAGAGACAGGTACACATTAGTACTCATTGTCTCTGTTATTAAGTAAAATTTTTGTGAAAAATTATAGAATGTGTCACTTAAGAGAATAGATACTAGACTGGCTTGGCTTACTCGAAATAGAATGGAAAGAGCAGCTGATAACGTAAACAAATCCCACGTTTCAACAGCCAATCAGGATCGATATGCACACGATATGTCACTTGCAGGTATCCAATGGGATAATTTTTCACGTATAAATCTAAGTTAAGTAAAAGACATAGACGAGAAAGAATTATACTTCAACAAATTTGATGAGCGATACGGGGCTGTATTTAATTAACTTCGCGTAATTAACATTTTAATTTATGCGGAGAAACTTAGCTCAAATTTAACGCGGCATTTTGCTTATGAACACTAAACTGGCGCTGATTTCATAGTTCACATGTATGAGCATACGTGCTCTTCTTGAAGTGCAAGTACCTTTTTGCAGAAAAATTTACTTGTAATAAATATGAACTATAGCTTAAAAGAACTAAGTATCCTTCATAAAATTCTAAAGTGGCGAAAGTTTGATAAAAAAAAAGTTCCAGACACGTTCCAGACACGTGATATACCCTCTTTCAAATTTTAAGAAGACATTGATAATTAATGAATTGAGTGAAGGCCTTAAGAAGAATAAAAAAGGGTCGCGATTTTACCCTCTCCATTACCATGGTATCCACAAATCTCGCCTTTTCCCTACATCAGTACGTTATTATAATAATATTGTATTATACAGCTATGAGTTATGGTACTCCTCAACCGACGTGTGAATAAAAAGAGTAGCGTTGCTGTCTGTCACATCGTTACCAAGGCGACGAAGGTAGAAAATGTGACCTTGAGACATCAATTTTAATTATAAGGAGTATTATGCTTTTCCTCTTTTTCTGTCTAACTTTTGATCCTGGTAGTTAACAAAGAAATATCCACTTGTTACAAATAAATATGTTGTTATCTTAAAATTGCAATTATACTGGGAAAACGGTGGAATAAAATTTATATTCGATATTTAGTTCGAGGATTATTAAGTACTGAACTTGTACACAAAAATGCCATGTTAGTCAATCTATTGCCTGAAGAGTTGAAATTCGAAGGTTGTTCGAAAGGTAATGCAATTTTAATTGATTTTTCCTTGATTTTTTTTTGTTCAAATAATGATTATTAATCCACTGTTGTAGAGAAGTTCATCTGTTTCGAGAGCTTCATTTTATAAGCTTGCTCTCGTCTTGATACCAACTGTGAAAAAAAGTGAGACAATAGATATCGCCGGAATTTTTTTAAAAATATATATGTACCTAAGGGAGGTAAAATTTGTTTCTAATGTAAAGCGTTATATCATATTATGTTATGATTATACATCGTTAACATGTAAAATTAACTTTCATTTATTTCTTCTTGTGTTACAGATTCTGTATTCTTAAGTTTAAATACTTTTTCAAGTACAGTTAATCATTTTTCAAATTCAAGAAATCGTTTATTTTGCTACGATTACCATATTAATAAAATGATCTTATCTTACATAAAACCATAATAATTACATAATTTATTATGATTTTTTTCCGTTTGATTTTTTTTATTGAAAAACACTGACCATTGTGGGAAAAGTAGTAGAATAGACATTATTTATGCTTCTCAGGAGCTACGCAATGGGCATTGGTGACGGTCTGGGAAACACCTCTGAAGATGATCCGAAAACATACCATCACAATTTTGTTCCTATGCAGAGGGGATGGCTTCCCCGCTTTGATAGCCCGACGACCTGCTCGCCATATCGAGCACTTTACGGTAGAACGATAACCGATTTCGCACACCGTCGGTCCCTTCGCAGGCTGATCAAAGTGGTCACCCACCCGCACACTGACCGCTGACATTGATGCTTGACTTCGGTGTTTTAGTGAGAACCGTGTCTTTACGACCACCGCTGTGAGGAAGAAAAAGATAATTGGGAGGCAACAAAGGGGTTTTTGAGCGAAGCCTCCTAATATTATATATATATATATATAAAAGCTAAAAATGTAAAAAGTTATTCCAGCTTTCTCTTTTTAAAGCACGCGGCGAGGTCGGGAGATCCTCGTCGGTAGCGCGGGCGCTGGGCCCATGTCCGAGTTCGTGGGTTCGAACCCCGCCGGCCGAAAACTCTCCGTGTAGTAAATGGTGACTGATGTACGTTAAATCTGTCGAGTCGCAAAGTCCCCCATGTTCTCATAGCAAATCAATACCTCTGGGGGTACTGAATTGATGTCAGATCGTTCTCTGATTCAGGTCAAAATTATGATCTGTGGATGAATTAATGAATGGGTCCGCCCTATAAGCGGATGTGACGTGTGAGTGTGGCAGAAGTCGAATTCTTGGCCATAGATGGCGCCACTGGAAAGCAAGAACAATCGCACCCCTCTACCTTAACAGGCATACGCAGAGAGAGAAAGTACGCGGCCAAACGTGATTCGATTAAAATATAATAAAATGGTATATGTGTATTATTAAAGCATTCCCGTCACAGTCCGTTGTGGGCCTGGTGGTTATAGAGGATAAGGCGCCACAATTTCCCGACCATTAGAGTGATTTTGATCAGCATTGGGCACAGACATCCTTAACTTCTCAGACAAATTGTTAACCTGAAACTTGGTGGGTTTCACGTCGCCACTGGGAATTGATTTTAATTCTTCACAATAACAGATCAAATGACATAACCATTGAGTCCACGTGACTCCAGATATTATCCGCAAATTGAAAAACAGAGCTTCTTGAATTCCTGAAAAAAGTCGGTTCTATGTCTTCAAATGATCTTTTCAATGACCTAGATATAAAAAGATATGCTTTCTCAGTAGCAATCTTTGTAAACGCCAAAAGAAAGCAAATTTAAAATTTGATTTATTTTGGCTAATTCCAGTAAAAATACAGGATAAGTCCAATTGAAGGCCACAATTTCATAGGTGTTCAACGCAATATGTAATATAAAGAGCTTCAAATGTGAAAATCACCACAAAAATAAATGTTTTTAAAGCTGTTATTCGCTCTACACTTTTGTATGGTGCCTAATGTTGGAATGTCCGCAAAACTTAAAACATTCCTGAACGGATGTTTAAGAATTAGTTTTAAAAATCTCTGGACTAACACAATTTCAAATAAAGATCTACTAGTCAAAAGCAAAATTATCTCACAAGGAAATTTCGATTGTTGTTGTAGTTCATCTACGTCGCACTAGAGCTGTAGAATGGGCTATTGGTGACGGTCTGGGAAATATCCCTGAGGATGATTCGAAGACATGCCATCACAATTTTGATCCTCTGCGGAGGGGATGGCACCCCCGCTTTGGTAGCCTGACGACCTGCATGCGAAGTCGAATACTTTACGGTAGAACAGTTTAACGAGGACCGATACCGCGCATCCTTGGTCCCTACGCAGACTAATCCAAGTGGTCACCCACCCGCACACGAGGAAATTTTGAAGAGGAGATGGATATGGACTGGGCATACTCTTCACTTGAAATGAGATAGACTTAGCTAACATTGCACTTACTTGGGCACCGGAGGGAAAACGTAAAAGAGGTAGGCCACGTTTCAAAAACCAATCAGGATCGAGATACCCCCACTGCGTCACTTGCAGGTATCCCATTATGAATTATTAAATAGAAATAAAGAAAATAAAAAAATAAATTGTTAAAGCATTATTTTATGCAATTTTCCAAAATCGCTTCACCACCGTCCTCTTTCCCAGAAGTACTGATGTCATTTTCGACCAATAGCATGATCCAGTCACTTTGAAATTCAATCGTTCGTTTATTTCGCTATCATTGTGTAAAATACGGTTTGTTATATTTTGGGTTACATCATACCATGCTTATGGAGTTGCCAATAAGTTCGTTTGTAGTCGACCAATTTATTCAAATTCGTTGGTAGTTAAACTGAAAGAAAGAATTTCAAACCCCTATCAATAACTATGGTTAGTTTTATACGATTCTCCATGCATACAATGCATTAGCTTCAGTTTTGTGTTTTTTTTTAATGTGTTATCAACCACGCAAGTTAAATACACAAATGCTATCTCGATTCATGATCAAAAACTCAGCACAAAAAACTTCTCCAACTGTTACATAAATTTATGTATTAGCATATTGATTTATAGCGTTACTTGTTTAAATAAATATTTTTGCAGCACTCCAATTCAAACTAAATAACAATTCATGTAAAATACATTTTCTAATAAACTTCATGAACTGTAAGGAATATCTGTATCACAATTTTTTTGTTGTTGCTTGTTTAAAATGCGTCCTATGACAGAAGTGATTTCTAAATTCTCCTTTGGGAATATTGTCAAACTCCTACACATTTGAATGATTACCAATTCTAAATATACCCTTTTGCGTATATTTAGAATTAAGGTATTCAAAATATGCCTTTGTTTGTTTAGTTTTGGCTGTGTCCACAGAAAAGGGTCTGATCAAAATAAATACTTTTCTGTTAAATATGATTTCTGGAATAAAAATTGCTCCCTAGAGCCTTTGCAAGTTTGAAAGGAGACTCCATGTATTCCTTTATATAGCATTAGATTAGCTAACCATCATCACTTTTCCGTTATTAAAAATTTTAAATATCCCCTCGACTGTTTACCAATTCATTCATGGCTGACATATTAAAATATTTGGCGCATTGGCTAAATAAAACAATTCCAGCTGTGAATTTCGAGGAGTAACAGAAAACTTGAGACATTCTTTGGCTAATGCTTTGCTTACAGAAGGAGACTTTTCGCGAATCCTCATTTACATGGGGATAGGGGGAAGAAAATTACGTTTTGATCACGTCGCCAAAGTTTTTCTTTTCTGCTTCTTTGTTTCTGGGTTTTGATAAATGCATGAATAGGAAATTTTGCCCAAGGGAAAATGCTTTGCTAGCATGAAAAGAAAACATCCATTATAAATGGAAATACTAAGAGTTGAGAAAGAAGAGAAAAATGTTCTTTGCGTTGGTGTGTTTTTAACTTAATATTAGTACATTATTTCCGTGTTACCAGAAACGTGAAAATTTCTTACGTGTCGAGGTGGCTCTTATAAGAAGAGCAAGAAGCCAGTGCGGGATTTAAAAAAAAATGCATAAACAAGAAGAAATATGGAAAAACTTGGTAATAAAACTATAATGTTGAAGTATGTGTTCCACTAGTACTTATTTGTGCTAAGATATCTTTTTTTATATGAAACTTTATAAATTCTTTATAAGCATAAAGAAAGTTTGATTTTTAATTTTTTGAGTTTTAATTTTTTTTGCACACATCGTTAAAGATTTCATTGATATAAATTTATATATTTCATTGAATGCTTATATTTCAAATTGTTTTGATTTAATAATTTCAATTATAATAGTTTAATTTAATAATTTTAATTATAATAATTTAATTACATTTTTTAAAATTTCCAATGCCTGCTTGTGTTAACATTTCATCAATTCTGGCATTTGATTTGGGAGATTTGTTGGTCACTCTTTCAAGGGCACCGTATTAGGTGGGCCAACGTTACTCCCACAGTAAGAACAGATAGTACAGAGAATGAAAGAACATCCATGGTTTGCCCGGGATTCGAACCCAGTTCCCTGACCACCACACAGTCCGGTCATCATAATTTTATTTTAATATTATCATTTAAACATGCTTACAAAGTAAAATACAATTGCATGCGGTGTGGCTTCAAGTGACGTTTCTGCGGTAAACCTCTCGTCCATGGAAAGTCGTATAAGAACGAGAGAAATTCATCACAGTAACAAATTGAGAATAGTTTAATGCTCTTTGTGTCACTTGGTACCATTTCACCCACAGACTGGTACCGGCTCGTGACCCGCTGGTTGAAGACTACTATTATATCTGATAAATTCGGATTTTAATAATTGAGTTCAATTTACAGGCGGTCAACTTGACAAGTACCTCTACGTTAGAAATGGGATTTTTCAAAAATAAAACCGAAAACTAAAAGTATATTTTCCCACTATTATTAATAATAAATGAGCTAATATTTAAAAATGTGTTTTTCATAGAATATATAAACCTGTATTACTGCCGTGCAATTGAAAAATCAACATAAGCGACAAAAATATTGCAGAGTTTTATATTTTTGGTATTTTTGAATAATAAAACATTTTTTTTTAAAGAATAATTTTTTTAAAATCAGTTTTCTGTAATTCTATTTTGGCGTTGATAGCATTAGAAAGGTAAAGAAAATTGTAGTAAAGTATAGGAGAAATCAGGAAACTTTGCTGCTGGTCAGTGGCCAATTGTAGCATTTTTAACAGTGAAAATTATAAAAAATTGATATTAATAATACAAGACATTTATTTTGAACCATTTCTCAAAATTTGGTAACATTACAAGGCTTATTTCTAAAATTAAGATAGTTTTAAACAAGCGTGAAATATACTAATTTTCAGAATATTGTAAAGTATTCGTAATTCTAAATTTTATTAAAAACGATAATGGGGTGCATTTTTGGTAAAAAAAAGTGGCAATCGGGTGACGACTGACTTACAATTTTTTAAAAGCCATTTGCTATATTTCGTTACCCTGCTAATTTTGCCCATTTGCAAAAACCTGCAAGTTAAAAAAGCTAACGTTGTGGAATATCATCTTTACTTCGACTACCAAATAAAAAACATTTTAAATTGATGTGGATGTTGTGGAACAATTCTTCCAACATAAACTTTATATCTTAAATTTTGAAATGGCGAAAATATCTATTTTAATATGGACCTAGTGCAATTAGACAACCCTAATTCTAAACTATAGCTAATAATTTTTATTTTTATTAAATCAACCAATTATTGAAAAATGTAGTTCTTGTTTGTAGCTCCGTAAAACCACGCCAACAAATCGTAAAGAAACGCAGAATCGGGTACTTGTACTTCAAGAAGAAGATCACAATACCCACACATGTGATCTATGACGTCAGCTCCAGCTGATTGCTTATAAGCAAAATGGCGTGTTAAAGTTGAGCTAAGTTTCTTCGCATAAGTCAGAATGTTAATTAACGTGAAGATGATTAAACACAGCGCAGTATGGCACATCGAATTTGTTGAAATATAATTCTTTCTTGTCTACGTCTTTTACTTAACTTCGATTTATTATTTGTTTATTTATTTTAGTGTAATCGTGATTTATTTTTGCTTTGTTTACCTGGCAACTTCGATGCATAATTAGTTTATGTTCTACATGGCGTCATGCATGTTTCTGTGTTAAGAAATATATAGTGAAAGAATCTTTATGATAGAATCTTTGTGTAAGAATATAGAATGTGTTACTTAAGAGATTCGATCCTTGACAACCTATCAGGATTGATATACCCATACTACGTCACTTGCAGGTGTCCCATTAAAAAACACGAGCATGCGCAGTTGCTTTAAATTTTACGCACGGGAGCGTATGAACTAAAGTAAATTTGCGAAATCACCCCGTTGTCAAGCCCAAATTCTTCTGGAATAAATTTTTATCTCCAAAGAAACCCCCTTAGGTAACAATGTTATTTCTCTAACAGAATCTGTCGCCATCTTCGGCAACAAGTATTCTTTTGGCAGCTTTTTCAAAAAACCAAGCTCTTGATTAATTTCTGTTCTGGCATGTAACACAGGGATCCGAAAGGGAGAAGAAGTGAAACAAGATTGCAGCGGGATACTTAGGTTGCTCGTTTATATTTTCTATTCCTTAGATGAATTATTGCCATTACTGGCCAGTTTTCTTGGCCTTAGATATTGCTCTTATGGGATAGCAAACTAAAAGGTATAAAAAATGAGGCCGAATATAACCACAAATTGCCGAAAGCGTGCCAAAGCTTCAAGTAACCGGTTATAAGGATTTATTTAGCTTCGTATCGGTCATTTATTTACAAAGAATTCTTACGTGCTGGAATCAAATTGTCAGAATACGAAAAGTAATGCACAAAGAATGATTTTCTTTTGTATCAAAATAGCATATAGAAAAGTACTTAAAAAACGATGTTTGTTGCACACATTATGTTAGATTCACGATGTTAGATATATATTATAGAGAAGAAATCGAAACTTCTTAGTAGTTTCCTGGAAGCATTAGCAAAGATGTAGTAGTCTAAAAATAAGAATTCTTTTGCTAAGCGATCATTGTCAGAATATTTATATATAAAAAATAACGCTTAGAGAATCATTACTTATTATATCAAACACACATATAAAAGAATACTCATAGAGGATATTAGTTACAGTTATACATAGGTTAGTTATAATTACCTAAAAAATAATAGAATCCGCCTATTCGCTAATATCACCATCAGGCAAAATAGTAAAGTCTCCAGTATTTTCGCCTATTTTTCAGGCTTTTTACAACAAAAATTACAAAATATTTAATTTATTAAACTTTTAAAAAAACCGAAAATTATTCAAGATTATTACACCTATGAAAATTATCAAAAGTTGAATAATTCTTAATTTTTGCATATTTTTATGAACTTAATTAATGTAGTAAGTTATCTGAGATTAAAAAATTAGATTACGAAAACGTTTCTGCATCATTTTAGTGATTATCACAGAGTGTTTTGGTAAAAGATGGATAAAACTTAGACAAAAAGTCATAAATAACTGTCACAAATTCACAACAGTTATAAAAATATCACTATTAATCGCTAAAAAACGTTATATAATATGATAAAAAAAGCGTATTTATGAATTTCTTTCAAATTTATTTTGTCATTTAAAATTACATTAAAATGATGTAAAAATTTGCTTACCTTGCAGTTTAAAAATTTTCGACTCTTACGAAATAAAAATAAATAAAATGAATATCCATTAAAATATTTTTTTAACATGGAATTACCTTTGTATAAACTCATTTAATATATAACGAGTTTAAGATATGGCGTTAAATGGTTAGAGCAATAAATGAGTCAAACACGAATTGAATTTTATAACCGTCGTTGAACAGCCGACTCAATTTCGGGTTTACGACTACTAATGTTCAACTCCGTAGCCTTGTAAACTTGAACTAATCCAGAAGACAAGGAAACTCCTGGATCAGTACCTCAGAGGTATGATTTGTTCTGAGAATATGGAGGACTTCATGACTCGACAGATTTAACGTGCATCAGTCACCATTTACACACAGGGAGCATTCGGCCGGCGGAGATCGAGCCCACGAGCTCTTGGACATGGGCCCAGTTCTCTACCAACCATGCTATCCCGGCCATATATTTTCCAAATAGTGGTTATCTACCAGATATTGACTTTCAAAAATCAAAAGCCATGTTTATTCTGTTAAAGGCCCGATGGTTGTGTGGTAGCACTTCGCGCACCCTTGTCCTAGATCCTAGGTTCTATCCTCGGACCGGGCATGGTTGACTCAGCCTTTCATCCCTTCAGTGGGTTGATAAATAAGTACCGCACTCATTCCTGGGGACTAAATACTGAGAGGTCCACGTTTAGATGACCCCCAAACGGAACATATGCTCTGCACCAGAGAGTCAAAGGTCAAGAAAACTGTGATAAACACAGTAGGTCTTGGCTTTACACGGGCTGTCGTGCCTGTTTATTCAGTTTAAGTACATTTTTGTGTTTGATTTCGTAACTTAATAACTATTATTAATTAATTATAATATTTAAGGTCAACCTTTTGAGGCATTAAGTTTGGTTTTTAGGGAATTATAGCATGGCCATAAGAACAAAAGCTCTTTAGGGTTATATTGAATTTTTATGGCTCAAGGTTTTTAACTCAATGCTTATTAATATCATCAAACGTTCACAACCTCTTTATAAATCATATAGTCACTCTAAGGGTTGTTTTCAAAAGGTGGATACATAGCATTAATCTAAGCTTAAATTTGTTGTCATGACAACGAGTAAGTTTAACTTTAACTCACAGTAAAAATTTTATACTAAATGAATAATTCTATACAGTGACAGGAATAATAATTCTTGTAAATTTTTTCTTGTTGAATAAATAGATTTTTTTTTTCTCAATAAATTATTGCAAATTTTTTTATAAATTCCTGAAATTATTTTTTTTCTTGTCAAAATGGACAATTCACTGAGCCAATGTAATACAAATTTTTCAAAATAGTGTGTAGAAGTTTACAAATAAAAATCTGAATGAAATAAAAATTTGAATGGTATGTCAATTTGATAATATTCTTAACAAATTAAAGCAATAAATAAATTATATTTTACGGCATGAAAGATTGTTTTTAGAAAAAGTCATTTAGTGTTTTAATCCATGCTAAAATTTTTGTCCTTTACTTCTTTCAATTTTTATGAGATTTTTCAGCAAGGAAATGCCATTTTCTTGCATGGAAAGTAGAGGATTGTCCGAATTGCAGCTTACACAATGTCAATAGTTTTTTCTTCATAAAATTGTTTAAGGTAATCTGATGTTTTGAAATTCCTTATAGTGTTAATTTATTTAAATGAAAAAGTTTATTGCATGAGTAGTGAGTATTTATAGCGCATAAACTAAGTATCAATGGAATTGAAAAGTAGCACGTCGGTAACTTTTTTATTCTGCTCACATCTCAAAAGGTATGATTCCAAAAAAGTTTAGAAAATTACACAGTTCAAAATGTGTGCTTCCGAAAATGGACACAGCTCAGAATGTGTGCTTACAAAAATGAGTACAGCTCAAAATACGTGTTTAGGAAAATGGACACAGCTCAAATTGCGTGTTTAAGCAAGTGTATGTAGCTATTTAAGAAAATGGACTTAGTATTTGATTTCGTTTTCTAAACTTCCTTTTTAAGTATTGTTATTTTTTAAAGAATAAATTAATAAATTAAAATAAATTCGTAATGTGATATCATCAGTTTGCATAAATCTTTTGATGCATTTTATTAAATTAGCATTTTTTTAAAGACTCTGAAAGTCAACCGTTGTTTTTATAAGGTTACTACACGTCCTATAAACTAACAATAGTGATGGTAAGTTTATGTTGTTGCAATTTAGAATATTGAAACTCACCTTATCTTTCAGATTTCTGAATACTTAAACATCTCTTGTAAGGTTACAACTGTAATATACCTAGCCAACACGACTACGAAGTTTAGGACTTTGTCCCGTTATAATTATGCTTAGTGTTTAAATAAGTAAGGAAAAGTAAGCACGAAATTCTTCGTTTAGTTGTTAAATTTGAGTTGAACATTGAAAATGTGCATTTTTCACTGCGCCCATTTTCTTTAACACGTATTTCAAACTTTCTCCATTAACGTAAACACACATTTTGAGCTACTGATATTTTTCTAAACACGTAGTTTGAGCTGTGTCCATTTTATTTAACACGCATTTCGAGCTATGTCCACTTTCTTTAACACGAATTTTGAGCAGGGTTAATTTCTATGAACACGCATTTTGAGTTGTGTCCATATTAAAAAGTTCACCGATGAGTTGCGGTTAACGTTATTGTTCCTTTCTTTTGAGAAGTGCCTTCTAATTTAAGGAATCTCACATAAATGTTTTTTATTCATGCCTTGGAAATAAAAAAAAGCACTTATATTTCAAAAATAACTGATGTAGCAAGAAATATATCGAAAAAAAAATTACACGCAGGAAAAGGATTCAATTTAAGTATTGAATCTACTCAAAAAAAGACACAAAAGAAGAAAAAGGCGCAACTGCCAAAAATCCATAGAGTGTTTTCCATCAGATTCGAAATTCGTCTTTTATGTGAAGAAAAAGCGCTTGTACGTGACATCCCTCGTGGATGCCATCAAAGATAATGCAAGAAATGGGACTCATATCATCCCGAAAAAAGGAAAAAAAAGGAACGAAATGAAAATGAACCGGAAAAAATTTCGATCATTGCAATGGCACAAGGTTTTTTGGGATAACATAAAATGTGTATCCATCTTCTAGTTTATATATCCTCTTGAGCATGCCTTCATTGTGCTCTGTATTCGATGATATTTTGCTTTTTTATTTTGTGCTTCAAGCAAAAGTGCTGCTGTCTAGCCACTCTTCAATTTTGCAGATTCAGAAATCGTTTTTTTCCTTCTTATTACAGAACTTAGGAAAGGGTATTTTAGTGAAGAGTCTTGATGAAATGCATAAATGTAACTGAAAGAAGTCGGATGCATGTATAGAATATTTTCTTCGTTGGTCTGCTTTGCCTCTAATGATACGATTTTGAGAATGTCGCAGCAGTGGATGTCACGTGAGAGGTTATAAGGTGAAAACGTAAATAAAGAAACATCTGTTCGTCAAGTTTGTTTTTCAGAAACCTTGGCTGAATGTTTCGCAGAAACTGGGCATATGATAGAAGTTTTTCTTCATCCAGGTCGACTTTGTCTCTAATGATACAATTTTAGAAATGTCGCAACAGTATATGTCACGTGACAGTCTAAAAGATGAAGGAAAGAAAGCTCGTAACGTGTTGTTATCAAATTGCGAAGTTTTTTTTTATGCATGTTATTTCGGAGCATTCCTCTGCTATATTGAAAAGATTTCTGCAATTCTCTAAATGAAATATTTTTCAAAAAACTTTTCATCAGCCGCAGTGGAGTTTCAACTTATTTGCTGAAGTTCACGTGAGAGAAAAGAAATCACGTTTATGGAAAATTGGATTGTAATAAAATGCTTTTTATTTTCAACGAATTGTTTCATTTTAAAAATGAAAAACTCAAAATTCTATCCACTTGGAGACAATTGTTTGATATAGAAAAACCATTTTTTCTTTGTTGTGAGCGATTGAGGAAAATACCATGTATATATTCAACAAAACAAGCAAATTCTATGAGTATTTCATGGATTTACCAGACCTTTTCTATATTTTTAGATAGAATATTGTTTTTGAAAATTGAATCAGTTAGTTGAGCTTCTTCCTGATTTCCCATTTTAGACATTTTATCAAGAACACACTTTAAAATAATTTTAAAATATAAAATTAAAAAACTTTTAAAATTTCTTTCATCGTCGGAAAATATTTGTCTATTTTTTTTGGAAATTCTTTCCTGTAGTAGGCACCATATGTGTATGAAATGTAACATAAAAGTATCAAGGAATCTATGTGAAAACGTTTATTTAATCAGAAATCTAGTAATAATTTAATATAATTAAGATAATTTAAGAGCAGGAAAATTGAAAACATGCGTAATTGGTAATGACAATTCTTCTGTGAATTGCGTGAGGCAAGATAACAAACAATTAGCATGCAACGGTAGTCCTTCAATTTCACGGTGCCTTTTTGTGGAGAATGGATTGCTGTCTTTTTTTTTGCAGATCATTACTGATGTTTTTTTAAGGTAAGTTACCAATGCCCGATATATACTTTCCCGGTATTCCTTACATTGATGTTTTTTTAATTGCTAGGGTCATTGCCAGAATATTGAAAATATGCCCAGTTGTTAATAAAAATTAAGGAATTTTGATAGATTGCTAAAGATTTAAATCCAAGCCAAAACAATTTTTACATCATCACAAATGCGCATTTGTTTGTCTAGTAATAATAATTTTGTCCACAAGAGCTTTGCCAAAATGAGCAAAAAATTCCACTCCTCTAGTACTGAATACACTGCATTTAGATAAAATTTTTGAAACTTCTTTAAATGATAAATGTTTCAATTTTTCACAATTTGTCTATCATATATTGTCGATACTTCAGATCAATATATGTTTGAGAACAAACGTTTCTGTATTTAGAGTGTAGGATGCTCCTTGGATTAGGCACTGTAACTTGGAGATTTGCTGAGTATGAGATCTTCCATTTTCTTCTCTTGATTACTTATTTTCACAAAATCTTATTTCTTAAGTCATTTTTTTTCTGTTTTCTATAAGAGCAGAAAAAAATTGCCCCCCCTCCCAAAAAAAAGTGAGGGGCATCGTATCGTAAAATTTTAATATCTTTATTATGAACTTCATGAAATAAAAAAGAATATAGTTTGAAGTTAAAATCCAACATTATTTGCAAGGTAAAGAACTTCAGTTAATATAAATGAATTGCTAAAGAAAGAAAAGAAAAACAAAACAAACAATTTTACAAGCCACATTAATGAATTACTAATTGTTTAATGACTATTTATAATTAAAAGTTTCAAGTTCTTATACCTATCTATCTAACTGAACCTATAAAAATGTTTATTAACAACAAAACCAAAATTTGTACTTTTATTTACTACAATATTTTTTAATATCTCCACTACTCAGACTGATGTAAAAAAAAAAAAAACTTTTGATGCCATTGTGGTAGTGTGAGAGCCTTTAAATAACCTATAAATAGCACTTCTTGAACCTTTATGAATTTTTTAGTAAATTTCTCTTTGAGATAGTGGTACATACTTCAAAAAGATTGTCCTTTTCTATGAATAAATGAGTCAAAATCCTCAAAATGAGTCAAGGGAGTAGTAAAAAGATCAAAATGCATTGAAAAATGTTTAAAATAGTCCACTAACCGTTAAAATGAGAAGTTTTTCTTCCTTCAAATTTCTAAAGTTTGAGAGAGAAAAAACGCTGATGTCCTCTTTAAATACCTTTCTGGTTCTTGCTCCTTGAAACATTGGGAAGGAAACAAGGGAATCCAAAGCTGTCCTGAGACTTGGAGACATTAGGTCAATGTGACTATAAGGTTTTCGAATTTCCGAAGCGTGCAGGAGAAGGTTGGACAGGGAGCTGGGGCACTTTATTTACGCATTCAGTAACGCACTCAAATAAAAGTTATTAAAACAGGAACTATTTTTTAAGAGCTCACGTAAATTTAAAAAAACAACAATATTGATTTAGTTATTCAATGTCTTGATCGGCAAAATTTATTGGAAATTTTTAACTATCGTTAACAAGTTTAATATTTTATGTTCCTTTTTCAAAAACTTTGTTTTTTAACCCTTTAACACAGAGTTTTTTTATTAAACATATTTTTCATATTTTTTTTCATTATTCAGTGTACTCAAAAGTTTCAAGTCAAAGTTAGTTTCAAAATAAGCGAAAAATATTATATTTAGTTAATAATCTATGATTAGGAAATACAGCATCGGTGTTTTTTTTCTGAGTTAAAGATATAATCTTCTAAACGCGGATCTCTTCCAAACAATACTTTTTCGAATTTGCACCTATTTACAGTTATTTGGATCTAAGAGAAAGAATTATTCATAATCGAAATTTCTTTAATTTAAAAGATTAATTATTGATAAATTTTTGATTATGAATGAAAATTTTTTTTTTAAACTACTTTTTTTGGATTATATATTTCAATACAAATATAATTCCGGTATTCTAACAGATATATTTTAGTAAGTATTAGATTGTTTTTCATTATTAAAAAATACCAAAATATATATTTTGTTTGTAATTAAGAGCGTCTGAGAAAAAGAATATAAAAGGGACACCAGTGCCCCATCTGAGCTAAAGGATAAATTCCCATTGCAAATGTTGTATTCTAGAAAAATGAATTCGTTGTTGTAGCAAGTTACAGAATGACTTTTGTTAGTCTATTGCAGCGTTATCTAAAAATGTACATAACAGGAAGCAAGTGAGCAGTTTTGTTCTATAATTAATGAATACAAAGTTCAAATAACGTTTAGCGTTAAAATGTTTATATTTTGACGAATCCTCCTGGGGATTGGGAGTAGCCCCAAACTGATAACGATGACATTACATTTGCACTAGGTTGAATCGTTGTTTACAGTAGGTTAAAATGCAACGCGTTTTCATGTCTTCCAGTCTGTTTCATCATATAATGTTCTTTAAAAATAATTTTATTCATAATAACACGAATGAAACAAATTACAACAAAATATCTCACGTTGCCCCATCAAGTCCACCTTCAGTGAATACCTTCTCCCGTTGATAATGTAGGCAATAAGAGTGCAGACGATTTGGCTAAGGCAGGTGGACACCCCTCATATACGCTTCTGTGTACCTTTCACATTCTGAGCCTCTTAGATACTTTTTTCCAAAATAAGACTCAAGAATGAAATCAACTGGTTTGTTCCACCATCGTATAGCCGGTAACAGTGTAAAGAGTCATATGGGTCTTTGGCACTTGATTGCAGCGGGCAGGATAAAACCCCCGCTTCTTCAGTGTCATCTGAAATCTTTGACATATGCGGAGGGTGTTAAGTAGTACTTTAAAACTTGCATTAAGTATTCTTTTGTGCATTCTTCCCAGGATCCTATTCTTGCAGGCTTGGAGCTTTCCACCTTACCAGTGATTGAATGTTGGTTTTGGATTTCCTTATGGGGTACAAATTCATGGACCTGATTTAGTCCTGCTTGTCTTTGAGAACGAGTAACAACAACACAATAAAATAAGTTCTAAAACTATGATAATTTTTTTTAAAGATTCTTTTTAATTTAAATGGATATATGGAGTCATAGGGTCTCGACTTCAAGGAAGGCTTGCTATAGAAGTTTGGGTCCAAGAGACGATAGTAATTTCAGATCTATGGTCAGTCTGACTCTGCTGCAAGTGCACTTTTCCATGAAAACGATTCATTATCCAAAAGAATTTTAATGTTATATTTGATACGGATATTATCCTTGATTTGTTCAAATAACAAAATAATTGTGCAACCAATTTTTATTTAAAAAAAGCAATGACCAACATTATGACTAACAATAGACAAGAAGCACTAACGGGCTTAACTTAACAAGTCAGCTCGCGTAATTCTAGCAGTTTGACCTGCAATGAACACAAAAGAATTCCATAAAATTCAATAAGCTTAACTTATAAATTCACTTCAGTTCAACTGACTTATCAAATTTAATGGCGAGATCCGTTAAGCACTAAAAAAGAAGACAAAAAAGAACATGAAGGATTTTTTTTAGTTTTATTTCGAAGGAAAAAGCAAAAACAGCATAGAAAAGAGATTTCAGATAAACACTTTACTGATCGATGTGGAAGAGTTAAACAGGAAAAAAAAAATAAAAAACATAAAAGAAGCTTCCAAAAATTAATGCTCTGATAAAGTACCCTGTTCGTTTACTCTACCGTATGCAAGGCCTATTCTTACTATGGTTTGTAAGAGAACTATAAATCTTTCCCATCATGCATTCGGAGGCACATATAATCTATTCCGGGTTGCATAGTTAAACTTCCTATTTTCTTGCTTTTGCTCTCTTTTATCACTGAAGAAGTTGCGGGAAAATTTAATATCAGGGGCATCCTGGAAAAAAGGAGTTTTTCCCCATTTTTATTTCTTATGCAAGAAAAGAGGGAGAGAGGAAATGATCAACTTTGGGAAGTTTATCAGTTTCTAAGGGCCACGGTTGATGTCAAGGGCTTCAGTTTTTTCCTTGGAGATGATTGAGAGAACTTCAATAAATCTTGTCATAAATGACATTATTTAATATTTTTGGCATCGGTCATAGAGATTTACAAAAATTTAAAAAAACTTTCTAGTGCTCATTTTAAGTGCTGCTATAAGTTATTTTGAACTATTGTAACGCTTCCAAGTTTTGAATTCTCTTTTTTTCAATTTAACTTTTACATACGGGGGTAAATAATTTTTTTGTGTAACTTTTTATATGAAGAAAAAATTATTTAGTGTAACTTCTTATATGAGGGTAAATAAAATTTTTAGAGTAACTTCTTATATTAAGGTAAATAATTTTAAGTGTGACTTTTTATATGAATGTAAATAGTTTTTTAAGTGTAATTTCTTATATGAGAGTAAATATTTTTTGTTTTTCTTCTTATAGGAGGAATTTTCCTACTAAGGTAAGTATTTTTTTTAGTGTGATTTGTTTATATGAATATAAGTAATTTTTTAAGTGTAACTTCTATATGAAGGTAACTATTTTTTTAAACTTTGTATTTGAGAGTAAAATTCTGCGAGTTTGGAAGGATACCAATAAAATAATGTCCTTCCAATAATAATAATAAAATAAAAAAGTGAATACCTTTTGATCTAATGATTGAATAGTCAGATACTAAGAGGGAAATCTTTCTGGTTCAGGGGGGGGGTTAGACTTAAATATGATGCTTAATTTAGGCAGACAATATTTTGAGTTACGAAAACAGATAAAGAACGGGCCTCGGAATTTCGGAAGTATAAATCTAGAAAATATGTTCCCAGTAGTATTTTCGAACTTTTGATGTTAGTTTCATTTTAAGCGAGTTCCACCACATCTCTAGAACTATGTAAGCGAATGAAAAAAAGCTTTGTGTATCAATTATATAACTCGATTATTCAATGAATTTTTTTGTAATTATTGTCTTTTAATTATTTAGTTTAAGAATGTTTAGTTTGACCCTTTAATGCTAATTTTACTTTTTGCGTAGTTCGCCATAACTCGAGAACTTTTTAAGTGAATTGAAAATAGCTTCTGAGTAATCCAATTTTAAGAAAGGTAGGATATTTAAATTTCAATTTCTCAGTAACTATTTGACTTATTCCGTTAAATTTTTTTATTTTGCCATAAAAAAATTACATTTCCTTAAGTTTGTATAAAATTATTCATTCGAAATTATGCATTCGAAAAATTTGTATACCTCACAATCCAAAGTGTTTTAGACTATTATTAAAAAAAAAATTAAAAAATATTTTTTGCATGGAATTATTTTATGACAAATTTTAGAACTGTGTTTGCTTAGAAAGTTCTCGAGATTTGTTGAAATACGTAAAATATAAAATTAAGTGGTTCTGACCATCTGACCACTCTCCCTGGGACCATATTTCTTAAATTGCGATTACCCTCAATATTTTGGGGGTCAGAAGTCCAAATTCGCCTAGAAAAAGGCAAGTTTATTCAGAGAAACCACGTTTTTGTGTCTGATTTCGTAACTTAAATTATCGTCTGCACTAACTAGTATATTGCAGATCACCCCCTTGAACCATAATGATTTAGTCCTAATACAGGAAAATCCGATCATACGATCAGAAGCTATTTAGGGTGTTTCATTAATGTTTTGGTACTGTGTACATTGAGAGTTATAGAGCAAAATAAGCCCCTCTTTAATAAAATAACATGTGCGCATTCTCTTGATTTTGATCATGGGTATATATTCGCATTTTAAGGCTTGGATATGAAATAAGCGACTTGATAAATCTACTGTAATTTATAAGAACTACATAAAATCTGAAAAGCTCTGCCGATGAGTTATTCTAAATGCGTTCACTGACGGACACACGTAAAATTTGCACCAATCAGATTCGTAAAATGAATTGCATTTTAATCTTATTTCTTTACTCTATAAAATTTAAAAGTAATTTTCAGGAATCACAACAAACTAGTTCTTTTTTTCAAATTGAACTATTCATTACGAAAAAAAAAACGCAAACAAACTACGGAAGAAATAACGCATCATATTACAATGTACGAAAAAAGTAGCGTCTACAGTAGTTTCGTTCTTTGTAGCGCGTTAATTCCAACTACTGCCCCTTCCATATACATTGTTTTTGTGTATTGCATTTATCATTGTTTATCGTATATTTATGAGTTTTGTTTGTTTTATCAAAATAAATAAATCTTTTTTGCTTCAATTTTAGTGTGTAACAGCTATAAACTTTCATAAGTAAAAGGAATTAGATTTGATGTCTTTTTCAAATTGTAGATTTTAATGGAGTCACTAAAATATGCAGTCTGCAAAGGCCTTATTTTAGAATTTTATTTTTAACATTAAAATTCTTGAAGCATTAACATCTACGTTTTACTTAAAAGATACAGAATTCTAATGAATGCTAATAAACATCACGACAAAGCATTAGCATCGATGCATTATTTAAAAGAGCGACAGATTGTTAATACATGCTAATAAACATAAGAACAAAGAAAACGGACAATGAGCCATTCCATGAAAAGAAATGATGATCTTAGTAATAGTCAAAAATAAAATCAAGTAACATCCTCAACTGTTAGCTTGTATTAATTGAGTTGTCTCTAACGGTTGGTTATCAATTAATGCCCGGAAACTTTTCCATAAAACGCCATCTGCATCAAGTTAAAGCGATTTCCGGAGCTGTAAGCCAGCAAATATTAAAAAGCAATTTTCTTCTCCAGAAAATGAATTTAGGGCCCCCAAGTTGCGCCAATGGAATGTAAATATAAAAATCTTTCACCGAAAACCTAATAACACGGAATTCGCCTACGAACTGCCTTCCACACATTTTGCAAATATTCCAGCGCCAGAGGTTCATAAATGTTGTGCCACCCTTTGGAAGGTGTTCATTCTTCTAATTGCGTTAGCGCCCTTCGAGAAAGCGCCAAAGGAGGATTTGCCAATAAAATTTGGAGAGCGCTGCATATAATATTTTGGAAGCGAAAGGGGTAAATAATGGAATTTATTTTGATTTTTAGTCATAAAAATTCCTAGTCTGGAAAGGCTTTGTTTGAGTTGGTGCGGTATATTTGCCATGCACTCTAAAAGTTAATTTGAGAAGAATTGAGACCTATATTTAACCAAAATACTTTTTTTTAAAATTTGATATAAATCTATTTTCCCTTTTTAAGATTTGTGGACAACGAATAAAGAAAGCACATGCATTAAGGAAGAAAGTAATAATTGGCAAATAATGGAATTTATCTTGAATTTTCAGTAATAAAAATTCCTAATCCGATAAAGCATTGTTTGAGTTGAAGTGGTTTATTGCCAGGCTCTATAAAGGTAAATTTGAGAAGGATTGAGAATATATTTAACCAGAATATTTGTCTTAAAAAAATACACCCGATTTCCCTCTTTAAGATTTGTGTATTATGAGGAAAGATCGCGCATACATTAGAGGAGAAAGTCTAAAGTGGTAAATAATGGAGATGCCTTGATTTTTACTCTTAAAATTACCTATTCGGCAAAAACATTATTTGAAGAACATCATTGCTATGCTCTATAAAATTTGATCTGTGGATATAAGAAAAAATTGGGAATAAATATATTTACATTTTTTTTTAAAAAAAAAATACATACATTTCCTCTTCTTAAGATTAGTGTAATACGAAAAAAAAGTACATACGTAGAGAACTTAGATGAAGATGTTTAACACTAAACATACCATAAAAATGAGTCCTCCGTAAGAATGAGTTCAGAACATTTCTGCATTGTAGGCAGCAGGAATATTTAAATTATTTCTATCTCTGTCATGGGATAAGATAGAAAACTCATACCAATGCTCAATTGAGTGCTGTACTACTTCCTTGCTCATCTCTCAAGCCATAACTTGAGCATAGAATAATGTATATGCCCACCAAAAATGATTAAAAATGATTGGTATGACAGTAAGCGACACACTATAGTGTCGCGTATTGTTTAAAATTTCTTCAGTCATTTTATAAAGGATCAAAAATAAAGCTAAATAATTTGCTTCGTAACTGAGTTTTTAGTTCTATAAAAATACAAAATTATTCTAAATGAATGCGTAATGTATAACTAACTATTAAACACTACTACCACTTAAGAATACAGAACAAAATGGGTCTAAATAAATACTTAACGTATAACTTATTATTTAACACTGTTTGAATTATTATCTAAGAAAACATAACAAAAAGAAAGACCTCAGTCTAGCTAATTTAGATAGATAAATACCTGCGTTTTGGTGCCACACAAGAGAAATATATAGATTAAAAAGGTACTTAAATTCTTCCATAAACTCTTTCGTATTTTTAATAGGATGCTTCGTAATCATGAATTTTAATATATATTTTGTTTATCTTTGCCAAAAGTAAGTAAAAAACAATAGAAAGAAATATAAAAATTAGGAATCGCAAGCTAATATTTAAGCGAGGAGGATACAAAACTCGATCGAAATCTGTCAAAACATTATTGAAATTAACAACTAAACATTATTGAAATTAACAACTAATCATTGTCAAATCTGTCAATTTTACACTAACGAGGAAATTTTATTACAAAATCAAACAGGAAGAGCTTGATGAAAGTTATTCTGAAAAAAGAACACATTGAAAGCAGTTTTCGAAAAAATTTGCTACTGTTTAATTGAAAGCAATTAGCTGAGAGTTGATATATTATATATACATGAATTTGGTTATAACAATTTAATCACTGTTAGTTAATACAGCTAAATAACACTGATTTATGACAGTTTTGAATATTATCAGTTACGATTAAAATAGTATTAGCGTCTCACTAATATCTATGAATTGTTTTCATCTAACTTAAGATTCTATGAATTCAAATTATCCACGTGGTTGCATATTAAAAACCATAAAAGTACAATCAGTAGTACTTTTTTCGTACCAGAACGCTGTTCAAATGCAATCACCAAGTATATTAAGAGGGTGATTTTCAAACTTCATTAAGTATAAACAGTTAATAACAGTTGAAAGTTATTACAAACAAAGTTATTACAGCCAAAAAAGTAATTTTTCCATTACTTTTTTAACTGTTGATGAATTTGAAGAGACCATGACATCATTGTACAAGGAGGCTAAAACAAATATAATAAAATATTTTTCTATCAACTTGCAATGTAGACAATTATATCATTTTCAATTTTATCCGATATCAATTTTTATCATTCAAATATAATCGCATATCAAATATAATTGCAAATATAATCGCATAATATTTTTAAATTTTCATCAGGATTATCTTAAAAATCTTTAGAAATCGTGTCTTAAAATAGAATCTTGTCCATCGAATTGTTGTTGCTTCTATTACCACTTGTCAATGCCAGCAAGTCTGCTTGGGAAACCAAGCGAATTTAAAGCAGAGGATACGTTTCTTGCTTTTCAGTGGCGCCATCTCTGACCAAGAATACGATTTCATCCACACACACAAGTCAAAGCCCGTTTTACAGGGTGAACCCAGTCATACATCCATTCATTCACCCACAGATCGTAATTTTGACCTGAACAAGAGAACTACCAATCTCCACTTTAGTACCTTCGAGGTATTGATTTGTTATGAGAACATGGAGGACTTTGTGATCCCACACATAGAATAAATTTGGAGGAATATTAATATTAATGACCATAGTTTATTGAACTTTAAACGTGTTTTCGACGTTTTGAAAACCTTTTATTAACAAGATCATCTCGTATTCAAATTAATCATTAATAATAAAACTTCTTTTGACGAAATAAAATGTTTAAAATCAATTGAAGACTAATTGTTTTTTAACAGTTTTCTATACAAAGTTTCTTAAATAGGAACATTGATTTCCTATGAACGAAATTGTTAGCAAAAGTCAAAAAAAGTCTCAAAATTGGAATTTAAAAAAAAAAGAAATATGTAGTATTTTCAATTACATTTACTATAAAACATAATAAATTGGTTGAGTTACTCGAAAACAACTTTTGGAACATTTTAATCAATTTATTCCAGTTTAATTGGATGAGTGCAAATATAACCTGAAAAAAAGTATCTCATTATTTGTTTGTTGGACTAATTCGCATTTGCTTTACTTTGTGAAATACTGTAATTGTTAAATTAAGCGAAAAAGTAGTTTTAAAAAATCCTTTTCAGTTTTTAATTTTTTTTCCATGTTACTTCGAACAAAATAAAATCATTTCATTTATTACCTTTAAATAGTTTTATTAGTGTTCCTCGTTTAAGTCGACGACGTTAATACTTACGCTTCAGTTAAATTAAAACTTTTCATTTTACTTTTATAAACTCTTTTCATTAAATTTACCTTGCTAGAAAAGGAGCTCTCTACTAAAAGATCTTTTTACACTTTCGTAACTAAATTTTCGCGCCAATAAATAAACAAATGTTTTTATTTTACTTTTCATCGTGTTTCCACTAGTAAAAAATATTGTCAATTTTTTATTTGCTGATTAAAGTAGATTCGGTACGGTATTCGAACAAATAAGCTTTGATTTGTCTTCGTATTACAACTCAGAGTTAGAAAACTTTCTTTCTGATTTCGGAACAACTAATTGAAAAATATTTATTTAATTTGAAATGCAATCCGTTTTTTTAGCTAGGTTTTGCTACGTTTATTAATTACTTGAAACTATCTTTTAAAACGAGATCTGTTGTTTTTTTTAAATATATATTTACTTTTTTACTTTCTCATCTTTGAAGTACAAAGCTGTTCGACAAGTGAGAAAAAAGTTTTTAACCATTAAACAGTAACTTTTACTCCGAACTTTTTAAAAATACGAAAAATTCTTTGTTTAAATAATGATTGGTTATTAAATTTACTAAATTAGTTAACAGTTAAAAAAGATTAATGATATTTTAAGTTTACAATTGATTTTTTCTTAAAATAAATGTTAGAAACATGTTTTTGTTAGTTTTATGCAAGATTATCCACAGTCATTTTTTCTCATGTTAGGAATTGAGGATTTTAGAGAGGAGCATTTTAAAATCAGTACCCGCATCACTCCAACTCAATAACCAAGACACCTAAGTATCCAGCTTCTTTCATTTGGAATAAAAACCAAAAATAAGCGAAGAGTAAATGGTTGAGCGGAGGTATAGGTAATCTGCGTTTTGAGTTTGCTTCTGTATATTTATTATTTTTGTTTTATTTATTTATTTTGACATGGGAACTGATACGAAAACTTTGAAATAAATACTTCGGTATTAAAAAAAAATAATCCCAAAGAAACTGAAGCAGTATCGTAGATGATTTAAAAACTTTTACTTCAAAATTGTGAGGATGGTATAAAAATGTCGACATGTTTCGAGCACTAAAAAATAGGCTCATATTCTCAAGACTCGTTTACATTTCTTTAAGAGAAAACGTAAAGTTTCCTAGGAAAACAGAAAATAAAGGTAAACCTGCAATGGTCGAGAAAGGCAAATCAGGGCAAAATGCATTTCAGTGCGTTAAGGATAGGTGGTAAGGGACTCATGTCATGTTAACTTGCTAACACGCTGTGAATAACATGAGCTCTTCACTACCTCTCCTTAGCGCGTGGAAATGCACTTTACCCCGATTTGTCGCTCTCAGCCACTGCAGTTTTTCTAGTTTTGTTTTTTCGCTCCCAGCTACTATGTTTTATTTTAGTTTTATTTTTTACCCATATTTTAAAATTTTCGTTGGTAACTTTACTCTTTCTGTTTTAAATCACTTGTGTATCCTTATTCCCGTCTGGCAAGTCTGGAGAACTGGCGCTGATTTTTGAGTGCTCGAAACATGTTGACTTTTATCATCATCGTCATAATTCCGAAGCAAATAAAGTTTTTAATTCATGAACTACTACTGAATTCAAGGCATGGCAGTGTGGTTTGATAAAATTGATTCTGTGCTTATTCTCTGCAGTATTTGTTTTCGTTATACTTTATTTTTACCCTTAGCATCTAATCCACAAGAGTACATAAATTACCGATCACATTTTATTTATTTAATATTATTATTAACATAGCATTATTAAGGTAATTAATACAGATAAGGGATACTATTTCCTCTACGTCAATATACGGAAATTTAATAAGAAACGAATTAATATTTTCAATTTTCTTATTTTGTTCAATGAAAATTGTTCGATTATACATACACTCGTGGAACACAAAAAAAACAATACATTGATTAAATTTTTGAAATGATTTGCATTTATAAATAACTTTATAAGTTACGTTTGTAATATACGTTTCATTGATATTTATTATATTTATTATTTATGTTTGCAACAGTTATTAGAAAAAAAAACATAATTCAGAGTGTTTTATCCATTTTTAGCATGTGCATAGACTAAGAACAAATTCTAGAAAGAAGAATGAAAGATTAAATATTTCATTCTTCGCATTTTATTTCATTTTATTATACGTTGGACAGCAGGCCTAATTTTGAGTTTATGATTATCAGAGTTCGACTTCGTAGCCTTGTAATTTTGAACCCAATCCAGAAGACAAGGGAGCTCCTGTATCAAGCAGTGAGACAAACCAGCCTTCGTGGAGGACTTTACGATGGAACTAAGCCACATTTGCGTTACATTGAGATGGAATATCACGAAAACCTCCAACGGTTAGCCTGATGGTAAGGGGACTCAAACCAATGATCCCTCTGTCACTGAGGATAATTTACTCCAGCACTGTAGTCACTTCGAACAGGGTGCGGAATTCGTATCGACCAGTCATCGCAGGTATTTGAACTCGGATCACAGCATTGGGAGATGAGTGCTCTATCCCCTGAGCCACCACGTCTCTCATTCTTTACATTAAATATTTTTAAAATAACTAGTAGTCCTTGTTGTTAGTATATAAAAAGCGGTAATGAATTTTTTTTTATAATGTCGGAGCTCCGTTTAAAAAAGCTCGATTATTGAGTGTTTCATAGCGGAAACAAATTGGGAACCTCGGATATAGGCATGTATCTGAGAATGGATAGATTGGACATTTTCAATAAGAAAAACACTTTGTAATTAACCATGCAACGTAAAACAAAAATGTTTAATAATTTTTACAATTCTATTAATAACTATTCTATTAATTATTACATTAATAACTATCTATTAATATTCTATTAATTCTACAATTAATATTCTAAATCTGACGATTTTTTTTAAAACACCACGTATTCTGCACATTGCAAAACGTTCATTGAATTAATAGTCCAAATAAAATATTCTCCCTTTTTTTATGAAAAATGTTATTAAATAATGAAATTGTTAAATTTATTTTAGTCAACACGAAAGAGTAATTAATGATATGTTCTTGACAAACTGATTATACTTATGGAAAAGTCCCTAACATTTCAATAAATATTCTAGAATGTATTACAATTGAGTTCGGTCATTGTTTGATGGTAGGGTGTGAATAAATTACTAGTTTCGTTTCCTCGATTCGATTACCGAATTTAAATCTATCTAATGAAGCTAGGATTTTACGGAATAAAATGAGAATAATAAACAAAGAGAACTGAAATAATTACCTTACAAAGATGTCATAACTTGAAGTAAAAATAACGAATTGCAGAAGAATATTAAATTATATTTAATGAAAATAGGATTTATTGTTAAAACTTGGATTCAGTTAACGAGTTAGTGGACGAGAATAAAAGTAGAATATTTACTCAGAATTAAGTTCTTTCTTTTAGGAAGCCTGAAATATGTGCACCTCGCCCAGAAACTAAAACATTACTCTACATCAGGTGTCCTAAAAACTGATGGATTTTGAAAATTAATGAAAAGAAACCGAACGTGATAAAAAGGCACGATTTTCGGCGTAATGTTTGAGAAACTAAATGTTGACGACACCATACTGCAAGTTTAATTAAATTTCCCTCCAATAGGTGGCGGTGCAGAATAGGAAGCATAAATATTCGCTGCTGAGTAGAACTACATAAACAAGGCTCCCATGGTCTGGAATTTTTTTTTGAAGTGTAGCAAATATGAGATAACTTTTGATGTCTCAAACTACTTATAAATTTTTAATTTAATGTAAATATAAATGGGTGCCGAAAATTACCCCTGGAATGATTTCTTAATTCTTAAATGAAAGCTAAATTTAAGCAATTTTTTAGCCGTCATAAAAAGTCTTAGCTACCACTAATTAATTTTTCCAGGTCGTGGAAACCCTGATAAATATTTGCTTTTCTAACGTGATGATAGCTTACAAGTTAGAACAGCGATAATATAGCTAATTTAACGAGAGGAATACGTGGGAAACAATATCTTGTACACAAAGAAAAGTTCATTTCTCCCTTTCTGACTCCCCGGCTGTCACCAAGAAGGCGGCTTCATCTTGTTTCGGGGGAGGGGGTAGACTCGGATGTATTAGGTGTTCATATTGGTCTCAAACCACAACTTTTAAACGATTTAACTTTTTAAAACGATTTCCCCGTTTACTTTACTTTTATAAATTTTGATAATTATTAATTTTATTCAGTATTTTCGTTTTGAGTCTTTTTTTTGTGACACGGGAACTGGTCTAAAATATGTCCAGTATTTTTAGAAATTCTTAAGCCAAGGAAAATAATAATAATAAAACCACAATTTATTTACCTTAGAATTGATGCAAAGCAATAATTTTAAGTTATGTAAACCATTTTTCTGTAAAGAATCATCTGGGCTTTAGAACTTATTATTTTTTTTTAACAATCCGTTAATTTGGCGAGATTTTTCCACATTGATGAAAATTATTAGAATGAGTTAATTATTCTCAATTTTAGCTAATTTCGAGATCATATAATGCAGGATTGGGTTAACCTTTTAAATAATAATAATAAAAAAACATAAATAAAACGGAAACGCTTTTGATTTTTACAAAACGGTGGATTTTCTACTTATGGACGTTTTGCCCCTTTTTTTAGAATTAACATAGAAGGTGCAAGCTAAAGATGTGTTAAACTCGATTTAGAAGTCAAGAATTACTGTTGATAAAGCATATATTTTTCAGAATAGCAAATTTTTCACAAAACAGCGTCAGAAAAAAACGATTTTATGCGAATACTGTTGATAATGTAAACCAGACGAGACGACAGAGCATTTGATAAACAGCTTAAGATTCTTCGAATCGTGTGATTAGTTTCAGAGAGCTAAAGCAAAATTCACAGAAAGTGAGAATAGCTTTAAGGGATAATAATTTTTATTGGTTTTTAGATTAAATTCACTATTTGGAACATATCTTATTATTATTAACAAATAACGAATCAGGGAATTAACTTTCTTCTTTGGGATTGACTATGAGATTTTTGCTGTTTAACATAATCTTACAACTTTCTTTCATAATTCTCATTTTTATTGAAGCAAATTATTTTATTAAAAAAAAGAAAGAAGAAACTATTATAAATCTCTAAAATTTTCAATTGGTTTTTCGACTGAATAAACTATTTAGAACATATCTTATTAATATGAATGAATAATAAATCAGAGAATTAACTTTCTTCTTTGGGATTGACTGTGAGATTTTTGATGTTTGCATAATCTTACAACTTTCTTTCATAACTCTTATTTTTTTCGAAGCAAATCCTTTTATTAAAATAAAAATCTCATGAAACTGTAAAAATTTCAATTGAGTTTTCGACTAAATAAACTATTTAGAACATATCTTATTATTATTAACAAATAAGAAATCAGGGAATTAACTTTCTTCTTTGGGATTGACTATGAGATTTGTGATGTTCACGTGATCTAATAAATTTCTTTCATAAGTTTTATTTCTTTCAAAACAAATTAAAAAAAAATTTTAAAAAAAATTTGGCTTTTTAAAATTAACTCAGCAAAATAACAAAAATCTGTAAACTAATTTTAATTCAGCAGTTCGTAAAATGTTATAAATATAGAAATTTTTTTGAAACTCTTATTAAATTGTTTAAACATGCGTATTAAATTTTTAAAAAAAACTTTTTTACACATTCAAATAGCATATTTATTTATTTACATAAACTGGAGTAAATTTCTTTTTATCTTTTAATTCCTCTAGAGAAAATAACCTTTCAAAATAAAGAAAACGAATGATTTTTCGAAAGTGAAGAATTTTTTTATTCAAATTAATCTTGAATGAGACCTAAACTGCTTATCTAGTAAAAAAAATATCTTTAGAAATTTTATGTTGTTTATAACGAATACTTAACTTAAGGAAATAAATTTTATTAAATTAACCTTCTTCAAATAAAGCCTTCTTTAAGATTGGCATTTAGCTATTTATTCACAAAATCTAAAAAATTTAGTTTTATTAAGTTTATTAAACGCATTTTCTTTTACAAATATATATGTTTATTTTAAGAGAACGGAAATCTATTACCCGTAAGAAGAGTTAAAATCCCTTTGGGACGCTTCGGGAACTGAAGATTTTCGTATACATATTTACATGCGAAGAATTTCAATTTCAAAAACTGAAAACCAATAAAAACTGTTATAAATATTTCAAACATTATTATACAAAAGACGGCGTATGTGTTTTGACAAAATAAATATTTTATTCAAATTTTATACAGTGGCAAATTTCAGTTTAGTAGAAATAAAAGAGGGTTATTATTATGCTACTATTAAAATTTCAATATCGCTTGTATGCTAATATAAATTTTAATCAGTCTTTTTCTGCGTTGCCGCTTATAAAAGGAATAGTTGTGGCGGAAAAATTTGCGCAAATTGATTATAAATTCAAAATGTTCGCTTAGGATAAATCCCAGCTGGGTTATATCTTTGTTAACAATAATAAATTACGAAATTGTGTTTTTCTGTTCCAATACAATTTTGTGCGACTTAGTTGAAATAATAATCACTTGTAACATTTTAATAAAATCAGGGTTTATAGTGAGACTATTACAAGTCAGTAAAAAAATGGAGAAATTATTATTAAGGGTGAGATATAAAAATACAAAATTATTCTAAATTAATGCTTAATGTATAACTAACTATTAAATACTACTACCGACGCCCGTTGGCTGAGCTGTAGCACTTCGCTCTGTCGTGCCACAGGTTCCTGGTTCGATCCTCGGCCCGGGCATGGTTGACTCAGCCTTTCATCCTTTCAGTGGGTCGATAAATGAGTACCAAGCATGCTTGGGAACTAAACACTGGGGGTACCGCGTTCGGCTGACCACTTGACCGGAACATCTGCTCCTGCTCCCCAGAGTCCAAGGTCAAGAAAACTGAGATGGGCACAGTAGGCATTGTCCCTCTATGGGCTGTCGCGCCGCTGAGTTTAGTTTAGAGACATAACTAATTTGCTTTAGATTACTTACGAGCCATTTTAAAAAATTATATAATCTCAGAATAACTATCTTGTTTTAACGATCACATGCAACTCAAGATGCTCTTAAAATAACCGAATTTTAGAAACTAACAAGAAAAAAAGTTGAAGAAGATAGAAAGGTATCTTTTACAGAAGTCTACTAAATGAAAACAAATTTATTCTCGTCAATTTTCAAAGTTATTTACATAGATGGCCTTAGCTACCATCTATAGCACGCCTGCTAACTACTAAGCTTTTTGAAGAATATTTTATAGTGTGGCGTACATTTAAAAACTAAAGTTCTCAGATATTTTGGTAATTTTGCCAAAATTTTTAAAGCTTCACCATGAGAGAGCTGGAACTAAATGTCGTTGCATATGAATTTTAAAATCATTTATATGTAGTAGTGTGGAAAGTAAATTTAAATAAATAAATAAAAAATAATGCAATAGGACGTAAACTTAGATACCAGAGTAAGTTTTTACAAAAAGTGTAGAAAGTCGGCAGCCCTGCTATAGCACCGTGTTTTAACATAACCATATGTTTAAAAATACAATTAAAAAAAAGACTCAAGAGATTAAAATGTATGTTCCACAGCATTATGCTTTACGTTAAGCTATTTTCAAAGTTCCACGTTATCAGAATATATGAACACTATAGCACAAAAAGAGTTTTTAGTGCCAGACCAGTTGGCACCCGCTGGCAAAACTAAAAACTGGAAAACTCTGGCAGGAAAAAGGTTGGTCTGGAAAAAACTTCTTCAGAAGATCAAGTCCTATCCTAGGCTGTCGAGCCATTGATGATGATGATTTACAAAGATTGTCAATAATTGGCCTTAATTACCTTTTTAGTACTGATTGTTTCCAAAAGGGTGAAAAATTTTAGGAACTACTTAAATTGATTGAGATAGAAATGTCTATCGATCAAAATCATGATAACGTTTTGCATCACGATAACAATAAATTTATTCTCATCAATTTCAAAGTTCTTTAAAAACATTCATCAGTAATCGCTTTAGTATTGGATATTTCCAAAATGACCAACGATTTAAAAAAAAACATTTATCAGGATAGAAATGTTTATTCACAGCGTTCTACCCCACTAAATCAATTAATTTTTCCTAACCAATTCCAAAGTTCCTTACAAAGTTTGTCAGTAGCACGGTTTAATGAGATAAACAATAAAACAATAGTCTAGTTGTGCAACACGGAGTAGGTAGTGTGTTCCAAACAGATTTTCAATTTTCCAATGGATATACCATACGATTTTGTAATTTAATGAAACAACAACAATAAAAACTGGGACAGGACAGATAGGCACAGACAGACAAAGAGAGCGAGAGAGAGATAGGGGAGATATTTAAGATATGTGGCGTTTAAATAATTTAAACTTTTTCCATTATTTGCTTGGCAATCTTTTACTTGTTTCTCTGGTTCTTAAGTATCTCAGTCTCAGAACTCATACAGTGTTTACAAAATAACCCCTAATTGCAGCTGTAACGTGGTGCAGTCTGATGATAAAGGGACGAACAACAGATGCTGAAGCGACTAACTTGGTTGAAATGGTCTAAAACAGTGTTTCCCAACCCCCGGTCCGCGGACCAGTACTGGTCCGTGGATCAAATGATACTGGGCCGCTGTGCCTGAACATTCATTCTCCCAGTTGGTGCAGCAGTTGGTCTTTGCTTTTCGAAGAATGCGAGCACTACTTCCCAAAAACAAAAGACCCACGAACTGGTAGGGAATAAATCTGCGACCCATTTGTCAACAAATCGGGGTAATCTAGCATGTCTGTGCAAGAAGAAGATCAACTGTTGGAGATTGCAAATGACGGCGGCCTTAAAACTACGTTCGAGACAAAAACTCTGCCGGTGTTCTGGATTAAAGTCATGGCAGAATACCCCAAGATTGCCTCCACAGAACTTAAATCCCTATTGCCATTTCCGACAATCTATCTGTGTGAAAGCGTGGTGTTCTGCAGTAACAGCAACTAAAACAAAGCAACAGAATTAACTGAACCTAAACAACACAATTCGGGTGTCATTGTCTCCAATTACCCCCAGATGGAACCGTCTCATTGCAAAGAAACAAGCTCAGGGTTCTCATTGATTTAACGTTCTAGCAAGTTAAAATGTTAAATCACTTTATGTTTGGTGTAACTGTATTTTATTTTGACGGCATGATTAAGTACAATTAAATAAAAATTAATAAATCAAAATAATCTAAAATATAAACAATCAACTCTCCCCCCCCCCAGCGGGCCGCGGTAAAATTATCAAATGTTGACAGGTCCGCGGTGATAAAAAGGTTGGGGAACACTGGTCTAAAATACAGCAAGAAACTCAGTTTTTCTTTGTTAGCAGTGCCATCTGCCGAAAAGCTTTGCAACTAATTTTGAAACTAGATAATAAATTTTTGTTTCCGAGAGCCGGATGCAACTAATAGTAGGGGAGAGTGGGGTCAATTGTAACAGGGTACGATTGTAACAGAGCAAAAATTTCGAGTGTCGGGTTCTAGATTTGGTTCCTAGGTGGCGAACAAGGTGTATTTAATAAATCTTCATGTACACCCCTGCTGGCAACCATTTTTATGTACTTTTGAAAGAGTTACATCACAAAAGATATTTTCACGCTACGTAAGTACTTTTTTTGGTATTAGAATATTATATTGTAACAAAGTAATTTTGTTTAAACAAATAAAAATTATTAACCGAATATGTAAGTGGA
>NC_092208.1:68264367-68272641 GCF_043381705.1 Parasteatoda tepidariorum
CAGAACACAAGCAACTGCTCACTTGTTGGGTCTTTGTGCCAACTAAATTAAATGAACGCCAATTTACGATACTACCAATAATTTTATCAAAAAATAGCATATTTTATTTCTTAAACATTTTAGAACACAACAACATTTATTATGTATCTAACTCCGTTGCCAAAACGAATTCAAAACTAAAACTTATAATTTTTCGAAACACGTTCAAATAAATTATTTAAATTTTATGTCTCTACACACTCAAGCTCAAAACATTGAATGAACAAGAATTTCTACTTCTCGGACTACCGATATCGGACAAGTGAAAAAACAGTTGCTTAAACGATCCGGCAACGACATTGTCGTTCACACATTTGTCGTCCGATTTTGTCGGTATCGTGTCGTGTAATGAAAAAGCGCCCTTAGGAGTGCTACCTGCCGACAAACTTGGTAACTAATTTTGAAACTTGATAATAAATATTTGTTTCCGAGAACCGAATGCAACTAATAGCCGAATGCAATTCTACGTTTTTGTTTTCTTTCCTTCAATTATTTTTTTAAAATAATCGGTCATTTTTTGAACTTCTTGTATGAATTTTTACTTTTCCTAGAAATACATTTTAAATGAAAAAAAAAAGTTAGCAATCATTTGCTTATTTTTTTTAATTTATAAAAAAGGGTTGTTATTGTTCCATAGTGATGAATCTTTTATTTTAAAATCTTATTACAATAGGAGAACCACAAACATCGTTTAATTAATAAACGTTTTGTTGTAATCAAAACTATGTTGATTACTATCTTAAATTTTTTCTAGTAATTGATTGAAGACGTGCCAAGTTTGGCTATTTCCTTCTTCTTTATTGTCTTATTCTATATTGGAAGATAATAAAAATATTAGTTTGCAAACATCAATGATCATTGAGAATTAGCTTCCACGTCGAATAATTTCCTGAAATTTTAGATTCAGGTGTATTTTTACCGAAATGATTGCCAGACTACTTTATTTTATATTTCATAACCATCGTTGAACAGCCGACCCAATTTTTGGGCTCACGACTGCTAATGTTCAACTACTTAGCCTCGTAATTTTGAACCCAGTCCGAAAGACAAGGGTACTCCCGGATAAAGCAATGGGAGAAATTTGCCTCCGTGAAGGATTTTGATGGAACTAACCCGCATTTGACCACGGGAGCCTCCCACGGTTAGCCTGACGGTAAGATGACTCTAACTCACGAAGATATTCCCACCAGTCTTCATGAGGATTCTACCACTGAGGATATTTCACGTCAGCACTGTGGCCAGTGCAATCCGGATGCGGAATTCGTATCGACCAGCCGTCGCTGGGATTCGAACTCGGTTCACCCCATTGGATGGCGAACGCTCTATCCCCTGAGTCATATCGGCTCCACACTACTTTATTAGTGACTTATACATTAAATCATTTCCATTTTACATTCTCTTGAAATGAGCAACTAGTTTTTTTCCTGACCATGGAAGCTCTGATACCTAACGCTAAAAATTATGATTTATTATTTTTAAAACTCTGTAAACGTACATGGCTCACAATTTGATTAAAAATAATCCTATTGCGATGAATCTTCAAATGAATCTTCCAATTCGAAAATAAATATGTTATTATCATCAAATGATATTAATATGTTTATTTTCGAGACTGGCATTTTCAGACGTATTTAAAAATAAATATGAAACGAAAGAATATTTAGATAAATTGGTAGATTTAAAATTTTAATGAATTTACGAAAGTCAAATAAATAAAGTATGTTTACTATTCAAATTAAACATTTTATAGTTGAACGGCGAATGTATATTTATATTTATAGCACATTTTACCTCAAAGCAGGGTAGTTCTGTTCGATTTCATTATTAATTTTTCTTTTTTAGATTAGGTTACACTTTCACAAAATTATTTCCTAAATTAAACAATATGTGATTTTATCAGAATAAATATTTGAAATAGTTTTCCTGTTCAAATTCGAGGAAATTATTCTCAATTTGCATGGTTTTATATTTATAAAAGGCTGAAGACAGAACTTCGTACGGGTTAAGAAACAAAAGTAAATAATCAATTAATTGATAACGAAATTTTCACAAAACTGAAAGGTTAACATATTTCCAAATTAGCTTATTATTTAGTATTATTTGCCCTTTTCAGTGACTTTATACTATTAGATTAAGCATAACACTCAGCTGAAAAGTTGGTGGGTAATTTAGATTTATTATTTGATTTTTTATCTGATTTCTTAAAAATATTCATAAGGAATTCCTGCAACATATTTTACGATAAACATTATATAAAATTAACATTAATATCGGGAAAATTACCCGAAACTATATAAACTAGATTTTTATAAGTTACACGTAATATTTTGTTTATTACAATTTCGCGTAGACTCCTAAAAAAGTTGTCAGTTTTAAAATTTTTTAAAATTGTTTTATTTAGTACTTTTTCGTCCTAATAAATAAGTCTTTGAAAAAAAAACTGTACCTTATTTTTTTCTCAGAAGCACGTATTAAAACAAAAATTAAACATTAAACAACGTGCGATAAATTTTTTAACGGAATCGTTTAAAATTTATTTACAACAATGGCTAATGTTAAATTATATCTATATATGTTACAGCCAAAGCCCGAAATCGGCCACTTCGCGAATTGGCCGGCTAAATCACGAAATGCCTAAGAACGCTGTAAATTGGCTGGCCAATGTTCAATCTTTTCTTGATTTCGGGAATTGGCCGGCCAGATCGCGAAGTGGCATGGGAGGATCAGCCAAAGTTGGAAGAAAAAAATCTCTGTATAACCATAACTTCATTCTATGCAAATTACTAGCTAACTGCGGTGGGATTTAGCCATTTGAGAAAAAGTGAAAAATAAAATTTTTTAAATTGTCTATTTTTTTATATTTTTAACTTAGAAGATTTATATTTTTATATTAAAAAAGAAAAAAGGGGCAATATTAGCAAATTAACTTTTTAATAAAACAAATATTAAAAAATTGTGGTCCCACCGTACCACCCGGTAAGTGAAAAAACATACCACTACAATTTTTTTTTTCTGTAAAGTAAAAGTTATTAGAAATACAAAAGATATTATAAAAGTAGTAAAATGGTCAACATAACCGCAACAACAAAATGGCACATTCCCGCCGGAATTGCAGATGCACCGCTTACCGGGCTTTCTTGAATGAGCACATCGCGTTTTGGCCGGAACATCGTGGCCACTTCGCGAAATGGACGGCCAAAGTAGAACACTGATCGTATCAATTATTTCGCACTTTGGCCGAGAGGTATGGCCAAAGTGCGAAATGGCCGACCAATTCGCGAAGTGGCTGGATTTCAGGCTTTGGTCGTAACATATATAATTCTTTTTTTTAGAATTAGTTAGTAGATGAAGTACCAATCTACAATTCGGAAATAATTATTTAGGAAGTGCCTATGTTGCACTACGGAAATAATTATATATTTTTTTTTAAAATACTCAAATAATCTAATTCTAATTCTGACTCTTTCTATACAATTCTTTCTTTAAAACAAACTATTCTAATTAAATATCAGTTTTGTGCGTGACTAATACTGAAATTAAACAATTAAAAATAATTAAATTAAAAACTCTGATGGAAACTTGTAAAAGTTAAACAGATTACAAAAAAAACAAAAAAAAACAAATTAATATTTAGAAAAAAATGTTGACACATGTTGCAAAAAATTCTAAATATAAAATTTGCCCTTCAGCTTTTAAATTAAGACATTTACCTTGAAAAGTGGATAAAAAAGTATTTCGTACCAGTTCTATCCAGAAACGAATAGTTTTAGTTAGAAAGTCATTGATCTTACAAATTATCGTTTGAGAAGAAAGAGTCTAATTTCGAAGTGTTCTGATTAGAATAATCGTGCTTTTTCCATGAAAAATTACCATGGTGTTTAATAATGATTTAAATTGCATATACTCTTTCTCAAAATGTCTATTTAAACACGAACCTTCATTAAAGTTAACAAATTAAGACACATCCTCAATGAAATATATGATCTTAAATCATAAGATTCGTTCGTAAAGGTGGCATCAGCACGAAGCAGACGATAACGAATAATTACAATTAACGCTTTTTCCTCACTTTGTATGGTGGAAGCAACTATACCACCTACTAAATCTTGCATATTTCAAAAACCTTCAGCTTTTAATGAGTCACGAAAAACACATTTTATGGTTAAGATTTTTCTTGCAAAAAAAGAAAAAAAATTCTCTGCATAAAAAGCGAAGAAATTGAAAGCAAATGGCCACTTAGGCAGTTGAGGATTTATTGAATGCTGGGTAAAAGGGGGACCCACTTCCATATTTGATTAAAACGCATTCTACGGATTGCGTGCTAGAGAATTTTCCTTTTTTTTCTTCATAAAAGAAAAGAAAGATTTTTTATAAGTTCAAATATTCTGAAGAAATATTTTTACTAAGCGGCAAATGTAATCCACCAGGTTTCTTGGATTAATTCCAAAAGAAGGGAATACAATCAATGATATAACAGAACGAAATGCTGTTTCTTTGTGTTAAAAGTATTCCAATTTGTCTGTGATGGATTTGATAAACGGGGAATAGTATGTTAAGAAATTTTAGCCCATTAATTTTTTCTTTTTGTATAAAGAACAACATAAATATATACTCAGAGTAATCCTATAAATTATGCTTTTATAATTCAAATCGAAAAGGAATATTTTGGATCTACATAGGTTTGTACTAGAAAATTTAAATAAAAAAATATAATTTACTGAAGTGCTACGAATTGTTATCATTTGTGCATTAAAATAAAATATTGAAAGCTTAAACAATTCACAAAAAATATATTTTATCTTTTTTTCTTTTTACACAACAGACAGAAGGCAACTAGGTAGAAAAAAATTCTAAGTGAAATCTTTGATAAATTTTCGAATATCACCTTAAGAAAATTTGTAACAGCTGCAGTACATTTTATTACGTACCCCTTGACGTAGATGGGACAGTCGTGTTTTTTTTTATACATATATTGTACACATATTTTTCTGTATATATTACAGGCAAAAATACATTTTGGTATTTTTTAATTATAAGAAAGTCTAATATAGTTACTAAAAATATAGATCATCAGAATTATAGATGTAGTTAAATATAAAATTAAAAAAAGTAAACTGAAATTTTTTCAATCTTATACAAAAAGTTATCAATAATTAATTTTGTAAATTGAAGAGAAGAAGAGAAGGAAGAGAAGATGAGGTAGAAGAGGAAGAAGATTAAGAAAAGATGAATTACTGTTTCTCTTAGATCTAAAGTGCAAATTTGAAGAAAATATTGTTTGGAAGTGAGCCGCCATATAATGACATAATTAATACAAAATAATGTAAAAAACATGAAAAATATGTTTAATAAAAATTCTGAGTCAAAGAATCAAAAAGTGTCTCATTTGATGCCTTAACAGAAAAAAATTAAGTTCCACATACAACTGACATATTTTTAATGATGGTGGTTGGTGATAGTCACCCAACTTTTGCATTAAACTCTTCAAACAACCGATCATGCACGGACTTTCAACTTCTGAAACCACCAAGAATATTAGGTTTGAGTAGGTTTTGAATCATTAAGACACAGATAAGGAAAATGTAATCAAACCAGAAACCCAGACTTTAGTATGGAGAATTGAATCCTTGTCCAGGCCATGGAAGACAGAAAAGCTCTTTTCTTTTCCGGTTTAGCGCTGAAACTCATGATGATTCTAATAAGTAGAATCAGTTTAAAACCTTTTAATACATTATGTAATGTAGAGTACTAGATACAAGTAGGACAAAGGATTAACTTCTTTGACTAAGCCCTTTGTTGATACCATAACTTTCTTTTCTTCAGTTAGGTAGCTTTGGAATTAACCTACACCGTCAAAATTCCAGGTTCAAATTATGGTAAAAAGTATTTGCACTCAGAGTGTCGGTACTTTTTGTCTTAAAATCTATTTTTAGTGGAACAAAAAATCTGACATACCATAATTTTTACAACAATAATTACAGTAAAATCACTGTTCACAGTTACTTAAATGAATATTACTGTAAAAATTACGGTATGATATTTTACGGTAAAAAAGTATTTTACAGATGACGCACCTAAAGTGCTGGTACTTTATAACGTAATTTGATTCGAAATTTTTTCCCGTCCACTTTTAAGAAGCTCATTTTTTTTAAATAAATTATTTAGTAAATATTAGATTGGCAACTAAATTTACAACGAATTTTTTTCCTTAAATGTTTTTGGTATTATGTTTTAAATAATTTGAAACAGGATGTTTTGTTAGACCACAATCCTTGCTTTTTGTTCAAGTTTATGTTAATTTTCAGATTGCTAAAGTAGAGAGTGAAGTTGAGAAAAATGAACCCTTTCCCTTTCTTTTGTTTTTTTAATAAAAGTTCTAAAAGTTACTCGTGACATTTGTGCTGTACATATAGATGGTGTCATAGCTGCAACAACCGTTCGTATTCCAAGTTTAAGAAAATAAATTTAGTTTCGTCGTAAAGATGTTCAGTTGAGTTCGATAGAGAGAGATTGAACCTACTTTGCAACTCGAAAATTCTCGTCAAATTCTCGACAGGTAAAATCAAATGCACCCACACTTTAATTTTTTAAAAACATAACTATTCCAAGGAACTTTCTTGCCTACCCAATATATTAAATGCAAAAGCTTTAAGACTTTTTGCGCAAAAAATGGAGCAACATGCCACAAGCTCTGCAATAAATTTCAAAGGAAATCTTAAACGTTCTTTGTTCCAATATCTTTCGCGATTTACTTCACATCGCACCAAAATATCCAAGGCGGCCGTCGGAAGCATAACATCTGGAGCTATCATTTTGACGATGGCAGAAAATCATTTGTGTGTGTGCCTCGACACTATCCCATCGCCCAATAAGAGGTGGAAAACCACAAGATATCCTATAAACCTTTCAGAATCTTCAGGATTGAATAAACCATCCATTCTCCAGAAAACTCGGTGAATGGCCGACGCGGCTGTCACAAAAGGAAAGGCCGAAAATATCCGACGTCTTGATTTATATTGACCATGCGGACACCGCTCTGGACGTTAAATGTTAAGGCTATACATCACAGTCCGATGGATTGAGAGCTACCCGGCTGATAGGAAAGAGAGCGGTGGCTCATGGGCCATCCGGGAATCCTCCAACTGGCTTTTCCCGTTGTCAGGATTGGGATCTGAAAGTAAAATGTGATTAACTGCCTCTCCGGGACTTTCTGAAAGGATCTGGGATAGAGGCTTCCAGTTTATTAACTCCAGAAGAGACGCTCCGGGGTTTTCGATAAATTCCAACTCACATGGAATTGTTTGGATGGAGGAGATCTTAAAGCATTTTAGATAATTTGGAATAGACAGTTAAAGTTAGTAAAGGTTGTGGAATATCGATTTAAGTGACATTTAGGATTTCTATTTGCTTCAATGTACCTGAAATAAGAGTTGATTGCGCTTTACATAAAGGGAAGGAGTGTTTAAAAATATTGATTCTGTTGGAAGCTTTAAGTTTCAAGCTTTGGTCTTACCATTACTAAATGATCTATTTAACTCTTAAGCTCAGAATTTTCATTAAACATGTTTTTCATACTTATTTTGACCTAAATTAATACAAAATAACGAAATAAGTGAAAAATATTATACTTAGCATTTTTCAAATGCACACTTACTTAGATCTAAGAGAAATAGTTATTAATCATTGAAATTCTCTTAAGTTATAAAATCAATTATTGATAAATTTATGAATATGAATAAATAAAAATTCAAGCAATTTTTTTTGGATTTTTTTTTTATATTTTAGTCCAAATATAATTTCGATAATCAAACAGGTTATTTTAATAACTATTTGACATTTTTTTAAATAATACAAAAATACATTTTCGCTTGCAAATTGAGCACCAGAAAAAATATCTAAAATGGAAAGGGGTGTTCCATCTGCGTCAAAGGGTTAATGATGTACAGAGAGCAAAAAAAAGAAAAAAAATTATACATATCATTCTGAATAACTTTCGTTCTAATTATCGGCTTTTCACGTACTGAGTGTCAATCTTGGTTTCTGTGGATGACTCTTCAAATATGCTAATTTATTAGTGCTAACTATTAATTCAGTTGCGAATTTAGACACAAAAACGCACTTTCTCTTAACCCCTTGACATACGAAGACGTCATTTGTTTCTTACGTCAAAACAATAATTGACGTGTCTCAGACGTCTTCAACACAAAGATACCAACTTGCTCCGGACAGCAAATA
>NC_092208.1:68273141-68292094 GCF_043381705.1 Parasteatoda tepidariorum
AATGCTAATTTATTAGTGCTAACTAGCTAACTATTAATTCAGTTGCGAATTTAGACACATTCTCTTAACCCCTTGACATACGGAGACGTCTGGGAGACGTCATTTGTTTCTTATGTATGAACAATAATGGGTGTGTCTCAGACGTCTTCAACACAAAGATACTAACTTGCACCGGACAGCAAATAAATATTTTAAAATGGTAGTTTATCAATTGTGATTCTTGATTTAATAAATTCAATTTAGTAGATTTTTATCCACCACTATTTCTAAATAATTCGTTGGCTTATATAATTCATGTTATGCCATGTTATACCTTTGAAAAAGCAAGCAAAAATAGTCAAATATTTGCAAAATTTAGTGTGTAGTTATTTACCGTTTTTTAAAAATTATTTTGGCGTGCCGGAGCAGTTTGGTATCTCTGTCAACGTTCCGTTGAGAGTTGTTGCTTACAGTGCAATCAAAGATCATTTCTATATCAAGAAATGATATGTCAAGGGGTTATATTTCTTTTTACCTCAAACTTTAAGCTACTTTAGCAGACCCTACTTTAAGGTACAGAACTGGATTCAAAAAACGTACTTTCACAGAATATACATACTCTTTTCTGAATAATTTGGATTCCAGACCATCAAAAAGGAAGGAGAAGTCGCAATGTGGAAAATATGATTCCAACAGTTTACTCAAGAGATCGTTCAAAAGCATAGGACTCTTGAAAATTATATTTTTTTCCGAATTAAGCTTTATATCCGGAACTATTAAAGGATGCCAAAAATTTCTGGCGCAAAATAATAGTCATAAGTTAGCAATCCAATCGGAACAATATCCTGCTTGATATGTTGTTGTTACATTTAAAAAATTAAAAACAAGTGGCTGTTATAATGCAGTGTTTTCTCTCAGAGACGGGATCACATATCGTGATACGTAATACTGATAGCACAATTCTCCGTTTACGGCTTATAATATTATAAATGAAACAAGCCTTTCTAACTCTAGATGTCCATTATCACATGGACGTGATCTCAATGGGGTATTCTCCTATTACATTTTGTGTACGCACGCATACGAACTTTTGAGTACGCATAAGCTCAAAGAGTGAATACCTGGGGTAATGCTTCTTTTTCATTCTGTTGGTTCAGAAGAAGTAAAAGAACTCGATACAGTTAAACTGCGATAAACACAAATTTTATTCTGTGCTCAATGTAAATAAATAAAATAATAATAAATAAATAAAGTCTGAAGCAATATATAAAAGAAATCAAATAACGAAAAAAAGGAAACTGTTACTAGATAGCAAAACCCAGTATGAATTTTGAACAATTGAGAGTGTTACCTAATCTAAAAAATGTATCGCGTAAATAAAATATGTATAACCTAGATATTGAAATTCCTAATCCAAGGCCAGTAAAAATTCTCGCAGTAACCCATCTTTCGCTTAAACCTTATGTAACATATTATGTACTACGGACTTATGAAAAGTATATTTCACGAAATTTTGTTGAGTTACAATGTATGATATTCAAATAAAAAGGCTTCAGAAACATTTCTTCTTTGAGAAAATTACACCATCTTTCAGAATCTGGGAGGAAAAAAATTGCCTCTTGATGCATGACAGTCTCTGAGTTACTTGGCTGATCTAGATCATCAGCAGTTCTTCCTTTTCTTACTCCTATTTTTGTTATTTATTTTTATTTTTCATCTAAACCCTTTTTTTTGGAATAATGTATCGAGTTTGTATTTTTTTTTGTCTCGCTCTTTTTATTTTGATAGAAATATAATATTCAATACGGAATGCTTGCATTGTTATTACTTTCTCCATTATTCTATCGCTGCATCTTTCAAACAATGACGTAAGCAATGGCATCCTTCTTTGCATAAAACAAGTGAAATAAATATATTTCTATTCTATTGGATTTATTCTGCTGTGACATTAGTAACAATTTTCATTTTTTTCAATGTATTTAACTTTAAATAGCAAAATCCGAACTATGTTCCAAATCAGTTGAATATTGTTCGGCCAAGAAAAAACTTGCAAAGTGTTTTCAAGGTTTATCTGAGGTTCTTTTGAGGTGTTAAGGTAGATTTGAGGTTTATTTGAAGTTGACTTCCAAAAGACCCAAACAAACCATCTTTCAGATGCTTATAATCAAGGTGTATGAAGTTGTTTTATTCACACTTGAGGTTGACAGAAATCTACTTTAGAGAAATCAGCTTAGAGAGGTTGTTTTTGAGAGGTACATGTTATTTTTTTCCAACTAAAAGTATAGTTAAGCTATACATGAAGTTGATTTTATGAGGTGTAAATGGAATTGATGAGGTAATTTTTGAGGCAAAACATAACCTCATTTAATACCCCAGGTGTATTTTTTTACACTTGTCAACATTAAAACAACCTCAAAAACACCTTATGTTTTTGTAAGGGAAGGAATGTTCAATTTAAAGAACCATAAAGCACCGGATTCAGATTCAATACCATAATAAAATGCCATAATATTATAATTAATGAAAAACATATATAGTATTTCACATGATATTTCATATTCATGAGTTTATATGGTATTTCATAATAATACTATGATAATTTATATAAAGCGCATGGTCTAACATGCGTAAATAAATCACCATTTGATTTAATTTATTTTGATACCCTCCCACACCTGTCCCTTCTTTTATTATTTTGTTCAAATTTGTTCCCATTGGTTAAACTACATTGCACGTGTTTGTCTTTTTGCTTTTCTGCCCTTATTTGGTGGTTAGACACTAGAGGAAGGCTCTTGTTTATAAAAATGAAACTATAGTGTGTCCGTTTCTTTACTTTCATTTGTGCTCTATTTACGCAACGCTTTTGCTTTAAAACTCTATTGATACTATGAGAGAATTCAAATCAATCCTGAACAAGAAACGTGAATCCTGAATCCTTTAACAAGAATTCAATCCTGAAAAACTTGTTAAATCAACTTCCATAACCTTGTCAGCGGCAAAAGAATAAGAGTGACAATTGAGGATAATTTATCAGAGCTTTTCACTATTCTGAATGGCTTGAGACAAGGACATGCATTGGCTTGCCCTCCTGTTTAATTCAGCTCTTGAAAAATAATCAGAGACTCTAAAGTAAACATAAGAGAAATTCCATATCCTTTTTCATGTAACGTAAATGCTCCTAAGAATTAAGTAGTTTCTCCCGATGCTTGATTTGGGAGCTTCCTTGTCTTCTGGATTGGGTTCAAAATTGCAAGGTTACAGAGTTGAACATGGATAGTCGCAAACTCACAATTGGGTCGGCTGTTCAACGCCGGATATAAAGCACTTATTTTTGCCGACGACATCGATATCACAGTAGAAACACCATCAGTCCTCAAACAAGCATTCATTTGCATGAAAGGTGAGGCAACCGAAATGTAGCTTAGGATTGACCAAATAGTAACCAAATGTAGGCCATGCACCAAATAAAAATTACATCAACCTTTTTTTGGAAATAGGATTTGAAGAAGTCAAACATTTTGCATATTTAGGCTCTGAAATCAATTTAGAGAACAATATAACAGTGGCAATCCTTTATATCAAAAAATTATGTATAAAAGATCAACTAAATTGATTATAAATGTTTAATCAAATCTAATCCCACGTATGTCGCTGAAACATGGACAATGACTGAATAAGATAAAGGACCACACAAAATCTGCAAAGACTCTGGGATAATAAATTTCATTAACATCCCAAAATTGAAATTGGCTAGTAACATTATGAGAATGCCTGAATGCTTTCTTAGTGATACCAACAGGTAACCGAGAAAGAGGTCGTCCAAGACCCAGATGTGCAGACTTTCTGGAAAAGAGACTTGAGCGTCCTGAAGTAAATCGGATGAAAAGATAAGGCTAAAGATAGAGCAGCTTGGAATGGATTCTAAGGAAGGCTAAGGCTCACACTGGGTTGTAGCACCAGGGAGGATGGAAGTTCCATCATAGAAGCGGCATAATGCACAAAAGGAAAACTAACTTTAAAGGCCACTTAAATTTGAACTAATCTTTTGACTAAACTTTTCAGACTATACTCAAGATACTTTGTAAGCCATAACTTCGAACTCGTCAAAAAAGTAAATACGTTTTGTCTCTGATTTTGTAATTTAAAACATAGCTTACTAAGAGCAGTTTCAACATAGCTTCTAAAGAGCAGTTTCAGGCCGGTATAGCCTAGTTGGCAGGGCGCTGGACTCATGTTTGTGAGAACGGGAGTTCGAATCCCCGTGTTGTAAACGGTGACTGGTGCACGTTAAATCTGTCGGGTCACAAAGTCTTTCTTTTTTCCATAACAGGTCAATACCTCTGGGGATACTGAATTAGAGATTGGTTGTTCTCTGGTTCAGGGCAAAATTACGATCTGTGGATGAATGAATGGGTCTTCCCTATAAACTTGTGTGACGTATGGGTGTGGCAGAAGTCAAATTATTGGCCATAGATGGTGCCACTGGAAAGCAAGAATAATCGCATTCGCTTTACCTTAATGGCCGACAACAACAGAGCAGTTTCAAGGTTAATCCATTAAACCGTTAAGATTGCAATTTAGAATGGGAAAATTTGATCAGAATCATTCATGAGTTTCGGCTTCTCAACTGCACATATTTAATATTTTAATATTTTTTTCAATATTTTCCAATTTAATATTTTAACGTAATATTTTTTCAATAATATAGATGTACCTGAATTAATCTAAGCGGAAAGTGGTAAATTAAATTTTATGCTTCTCTCGTTTTCTTTTTTAAAATAAAATTAAATATATGCTTACAATCTTAAAAAAATCATATTTCGATGCAAATTTACTACTGCATATTTCAAGCAAAATCAAAATGTTACACGAAAGTGTGTGCTAGCTTACGCTGTAACACATGCATAGTTTCTGCAAATACATAATTATATAATTACATATGTAAGACTTTGCTAGAAGCATTTTAATATGGTTACTTGCAAACTTAGGAGGGCATCAAGTTGTCATGCAAATTAAGCCATCTAAAACTATATTAAATGATTCTATGGTTAAATTAAATATACTATAAAGCTGCACTATAATATGGTACAACATTGAACCAGAAACATTTTTTTAAAACTTTAGTAAGGCAAATAAGATACAAAAACTTAAATGAATACACGGAATAATAGTTGAATTCTGAGTATTTTATAAGCGCATAGATTTAAATAATAGTGAAAATTATTAACCATTGCATTAAACTCTTTACTAAATTAAAAATATCTTTTAGATATTAAAAAAAAATCTTTATGTCATTTAAAAACTGAAACAAGCTTATTGAATGAAAAATAATGCTCATAAAAAATGCAAATAAAAAATTAAAATAAGCACCAAGCTCAGGTTTTTAAAGAGCTTTATTTGAATTATGCAGCGAATATTCCAAGAATTAATAACTTCTTAAAATGCTATTTCTATAAAATACAAGTTGGAGAAAAGTTGCACTTTTTTCTACAGAATTCTAATAACTGTCAAAAATTTTTTGAGATGAAAGTTTTTGAGTAATTAGATTCCTTTCTTTCTTTTTTCTTTTTTTAAAATTCTCGGTGTAAGAAATTTCGAGACTCTTATGCAGATGATCTGTCTCCTCGAATATACAGCAGATGCTTTACTGTGGATAATTTAAATATTATTTTGAAAGCGATGATATTATTTTTCGGAAGATATAGTAATGTTTTAGAAAATCATAAATATTTATAAGTAATACGGCGTTTTTTATTGAGTTTTTATAAAAATAAGCATATTTCACTTCCTTTAAAGTAGTTTATTTTAATATCTAAAGTAGTTATTATTTAAGTTCATAATTATTTTTGTTCGAAAAGTATAAGTGTTATGCACAATATATATTTAAAATTCTATATAGTGAGTGTAAAAAGGGAAATTTTATCTGTGATATTATAATTGCGTGATGATACTACGATTACGTTTTCCTTGTACGACATTAATATTTTTTTTACTTATAATTTTTTTTATATTATAATTATGGTTGATTTATGGAACACTTCAATTATGTTTTACCTTGAACTATTGTAGAGAAATAATCAAAACCATCATCAAAATCGCTCTAGAGGATCTGTTGGCACAAGTTTTTAACAACTGATTAATATCTCCATTTCCAGACCAGCTTGTAATTTTTATATTATGGACCACGGCCCAAGTTTTTAAAATGTATTTATACGATTTTAGACCACATTTTTACTCTATTTGCATTTTTAATTGTTTTGATTTTATCTTGCCTATTTTAAGCTTTAATGTTTTTTAGTACAAATTTTACGCTCCTTCATTGTACTATTGTTTTATTGACCTCGTGTCTTTTAGTCAATTAATTTTAACAACTTTTTCTTATTAATGTTAATCTGTTTTTTATATGTTGATTATTTTATGTCAGTCTTTTGTGTTATTTTAACTGTTCTTCTGTTAATCATTTTAGTGATTTCGATGTTTTTACTTTAAGTGCTATATTCATTTTAATCTTCTAAAATTTTTTATGTCTTATTATATCGACTTTGAGAGTACGCTCGATCTTTTACAAATTTTTAAGTTGAATTTTTAGACCCTTTTTGTCAATTGTATAATTTTAGCCTTTAACTTCAGGTTTTTTTCCTTTTATCAATTGTCCCTTATAATTTTTTTATTATTTTTCCTGTATTTTGAGCTATAAATTTTTAAACCACCAGTTTTCGGTCATGAGGTTTGACCAAAAATATTTTTCATGAAGCATGTACAAATTCCATTATATTTTGACAGCTCTCACATGGTAAATTCTGGGTCTCACATGATAGATATCGTTAATTTTATTAGATTTCAAGTATTTATAAGGGTCCGCTGGACAATTTATAAACTTTAATTTAATTTTTTTCTTGAATTTTTCATATATTTTATTGTAAACATCAATCTAGATGTTTAACTTCACCCGTTAGTTAATAGCCGGAATAATCACAACTATTATACACGTAAAATGTTTAATTCTAGAGGTGAATTTGTTACTTTTGTATTTTTGCCCGATTACCTCCGGGCTGTTACCAAAATAGTACCATGTTTTTTTCTTGTTTTTAAATAAATGCCACAGAGTGGCTTCGCCGGGCCTCTGGGCCAGTGCGCGTGCCAGATACCCTCTGTCCACCTCCGACTGAGACTGTCACGGCGACAAGTTGAAAAATTTCCCGCATACCCATATTTGGGGAGGGGGGGGGTCGGGAACCTATTTAACCTTTACTTACCTTGAACTATATTACGATTGACTTGTATGATATTACGATTACATTTTATTTGAACGATAATACAACTATATCTTAGTAGAACTACATTCTAATTTGAACTACATTATGATCTTACTCGATTAATAACTTCATTTGCTTAAAAAATATACAACTTCGAAATAACAATCGACATCTTTCTAGCGCTCAAAAATAGGCACCCATTTTCAAAGCTTGTCAGACGTGAATGAGAAGAAACAAAAGTGATTAGAATTATAAAACGTAAAATTATCAAAGAAAAATAGAAAAATAAAGGTGAGATACAGAACTAGAAAGACCACAGTAGCAGAGAGAGAAAAAGATAAAAAACAAAACAAGAAAATCCTCAGTGGCCGAGAGAGGCAAATCAGGGTAAAATGCATTTTCAAGCGCTGTGGAAACGTGATGAGGAACTAACGTCGTTTACAAGGGAATTATTATTTATATGAACAGAACAAATTCCTGGGCATCAAGATAGGATGCGGTGACTGGGGTGGAAATAATTTTGGCATTGTTGAAATTGAATTTATGGCCAAGAATTCAACAATGTGCGGAAACTGATTTCTTGCATTCTTGATAACGGACATTTATATCGTGCTTCTTAAGTTGAAATTTTAAAACGCGTCTAGTTTGTTCGATGTAGTCAAGGTCGTATTGACAAGGGCTGTGGTAAATGCGTCGGAGATTATCAAAACTAGTAGGATCTTTAATTTTATATTACGATCTTGTTTAGAAGCTCTAGCTAGTTCCAAACAAGATGACTATCTCATCAAAACATTCACAATAGCAATCACGAGTAATAGTAAACTAAATTGAACACGAGACAACGAGGAGGTTGGCTGTCTGGCCGAACTTGCTTGCCAAAAACATTGTTCACTTATAAGAACTACCAACAAAAACACAATAAGACAGAAGCTGGTTAAGAAGGCCAAGGAAAACAGATAACATAGATAAGGCGACCCAGATACTGAAAAATGACATAGGCACAAGCTAATGCCAAGCATCAACCCAAAAGAAAGTATATGCAAACCACTATTTTAACCAATTTGAAACAAACCATGAAGCACAGGCCACGCACAATAGACTATTCCGTAAGAATAACAACTGCAGACTATACGGGATCCAAGAAAATTTAGAACACGCCTTAATCAATTGCCCAACCCCAAACAAAGGAAAGAAATACTATCCAAACAATTTTAAATACCAAAAGTTACTCAAGTACCGTAACTAAAAATAATAGAATCCTCTGGGGATAGACCAGATAAAGACTTGACTGAATTTTTTTAAACCTCGTCCTGTCGAATTTTTTTTTCGATTTTCCGACCTAAAAAATGCATTTTTTTAATTCCTAGAACAATATTAATTTTCATTAATATTGTTGTATACTAAACTCGAAAATGCAAAATATTTTTGTTAGCAAGCAGTTTTTAGCTTGACCCATTGGTGGGGAAATTTGTGATGTCCCGTCAACTGATCTGCAGTTTTCCCAGCAATGAACAAAAGTTTTATCTTAAAAAATACACAGTGATAACATATTTATTAGCTTTATTGCCTTAAGGTGTTTTGTAGGGGAGGTTTGGGTTTATTTGTATTTTTTACCAATTCACATAAATAATGAAAGGCCAGAAGTTAACTAACTCTAAATATTTATTGAAAAGACGAAACACATATAAAATAAAACAAGAATAAAAAAATACAAGAATTTGGAAGAGGGGGTTTTGGGCTCGAATTAAACGTCCGTACTTAACGGCGGTTCCTGGCAGACTGTCTTAGTTCGCCGCCAGAGGCGCTGTAGTGGGGGAAGGAGGAAAGCTTGTCACACTCCCCCTCTGGTTCCGATTAAACGTCTCGTTGAGGGACCAGCACTTTTTCGTTTTTGGCTTCTTCTGAGGGTCATCAAGATTTTTGGGTCAGGATCAAGAGTCTTTAGTTTGCCTCGTTTACGTAAACCGAAAGGCATTCTTTTGAATCGGAAAGTGCCAGAAGAACAGATGAATGCTGTTTTATCTCTGTCAGCTGGGTTAACTTCTACCTGATGATAGCTAGATGTTAAGTCAATGGTTGACATATATTTACATGTCTTTGCATCATGCCATAAATCATCCATTCTGGGTAATGGTTATATATCGGGTAAAGTTTTCTCATTTAGTTTTCGATAGTCCACGCAGAGTCTATAACCGTTCGGTTTAGGAACTAAAACCACGGGTGCGGCGTAAGGAGACTCGCACTCTTCAATTATATCTTTCTCTAGCAAATCATCGATTTGTCTCTTCAACTCTTCTTTCTTAGAAGGAGGTAATCTGTACGGGGGAACAGATACAGGAGGATGATCACCAGTATTGATGTAATGTTTTGCATATGGAGTAGCGTCTCCCCCTGGTTCGAAAATTCTTTCATACTGTTTCAACACATTTGAGTTTGTTTCTTTCTTCACTTGACAGTTGTTGACCTTCTTCCTCTCTCAGTTGACAAGTATTGGATTCAGCACATGGCGTATTCTTAATATCACACAAATTAGCTTCCTCAGCAAAATTAAATTTTTGTCGGGGAAAATCGTTAAAGAACCATCTGCGACTTTTCAGATACCAGCGTCTTGAAGGAAATCTGTACCAAGGAGAGTACGATTTTCTTTAGCATGGGGTAATGCAATTAAGTTTGTTTTAAAGACTCTTCCTTCAAGTCCTATATCTACTGAAGTAGTGAAGGCTTCCACTTGTCGTTTTTCTCCGTCAGCAAGTGTCATAGTGAGTTGGGTCTCTTGAAAGTCTGCACCTTCTTGTTTGAGAATTTGATACAACCGTTCTCCAGCAATACAATGGCTTGCTTCACTGTCAGCACATGCAGTACCCAAGAGTCCATTTACTGTTATACTCAATATAGCTAGTTGTGATGATTCGTCTACACATGACTGGAAGAGGACGTTTCCAACACTGGGAGAAGAGTTTGTGCTAGATGGATTGCATTTAGGACAGCGAGATTTGATAATAACAGGTTCACCACATCCATAGCACCTTCTACCAGTTCTGCTCTCTTCAAATCTGTCATTGTTATTCATAAAATCATTTCTTCGCGGAATTCTTTCATAATTAGAAAAGTCTTGCTTGTTATGACTTCGAACTCCAGTATCTCGCCTATTTTCTTGTCTGAAAGAATGCATGTTATATTTCTGGTCATATTGTACCCTGGGACTACGCGAATACTTGTTTTGGTTATAAAGTCTTTGCGATTCTGTTTGTTTCATATTAAGCTTCTTTTCTGTATTTGTTTTCTGCAAATCTTTTTTGCTCATACGAAGATTTTCATACACATCCATTTTCTCAATTAAATCTTCAGGCGTTTTCCATTCACACCAGACATCTAAGAAGTGCTCTTTAGCTTCTGGAGGAATTCTTTTCTTCATTTGATCGACGATCATCAAGTTTTTCAATTCATCAAAAGTTTTAATGTCTAATTCCATTAACCAATTTTCGAAAAAAGTTTCGAACCAATTTTCGCCACCAGAGGCGCTGTAGTGGGGGAAAGAGGAAAGCTTGTCACAGTTTAAGATAAATATCTGCATAAAATAATTATTAAAATTAGGTATAAAATATTTTGGAAAATAATTTACACTTAAATATCCTCTATCCTCTAGAGCAGGGGTTTCCAACTGGCGGCCCGCGAAGCCTTTTTTTGTGGCCCGCGAACTAAAATATATTAGTTGTCATTTTTTTTTTGCGGTTAATTTTCGTAAAAAAACTATATGGGTTTAAAATGCTCTTCTTGTTAATGAAAGCCTAATTTCTTCGTTTCTGTGAAATTTAACATACCAACGGTGCAAAAAAATTTATTTCTCAGGTTTTGCATCCAAGAAAATATTTATTCAAATACAAAATAATGTAACTAATGAAAAAATTGATACAATTTACTTAATTGTTTTGTATTTTGTGAATATAATTTAGCATGACCGTATCAGAAATTTTCTCGAAGAAATTCTCCGATTTAACTTTTGAAACCACTCATTTTGTACGAAAATTTGTACCCACACATTTGTAAATTTAAAATGTCTTATTTTAATTCTACTTCTAATTTTAATTTGTAATTCAATACTTTTGTTTTGTACAGCTCGGTAAAAATCTGACAGTAATATTTAATGTTCCTTCAAACATAAAATACCTACATGAAATTTTGATAAAGTTGCGGCCCGCCATTTGATTTGTGTTTTTTATTGTGGCCCCCGGCCTCATGTAAGTTGGAAACCCTTGCTTTAGAGTAACTATCAGAGTATCAACTAAGAACTATCCTCTTCCGACGGAGAGATAATAAATTCACTGTCCATAGACTCGCTTTTGGAATACATCATAACTATTCTGGCAGGTGATACTAACGAAAGCCAAATAACAGAATGATTTGGATTTCAGTTCAAGGCGGGAAATCTCACTAACAAAATTGTGAAGAAAATGGGACTAGTTGCGTTATCTCTTAACAATATTCAAAACTAATCGCCGGATTTAAAGAGACGTCGTGTAAGTAGCGACAAATTTAATTTCAATGATATAATTTTTCTCTTCGTCGCATCGCACTGACTATACTGGCACAAAAACACAAAACGTATGAGATGCGACGCCGACAGAGAAGGGGTTAAAAAATAAAGAACTATCTATACTGAACTAATAACTTCTGAAAACTTTATTTCTTAACTTTATACATGTAACAGGTCTCCCTATTTATGCTCAGTAAAAGAATTCGCTAATTCCAAAGAACTATTAAATATTTGTATCAGCAACTTTCCATTTCATGCATTGAAATGTACTTCTTCATATGTAAACATTTGAATTCAACCATTATTTAATTGTATAATTAAACTTATATATCTTTTGGTATGTATAGACGCATAATCTAAAGCTCTTTCTGTCTGTAAAATTACAAATTGTTACACTTCTCAACTGTAAAAATACCTGAGAAATTACTTACTTTTCATTCCTAAAATTTGTATTCTTTGAATGCAAGTTACTTTGTAAAATTTATCTAGCTGATTATTCCAGAATTTCAACTCTCTGCATATATATATTTATCCACTGTACTTATGTTAATTTACTAACTTTGTTTGAATATTTTTATATACGGCGTTGAACAGACTACCCAATTCTAGTTTTACAACTATCAATGTTCAATTCCGTATCCTTGTAATTTTGAACCCAATCAAGAACCTGCAATTACGTTACATGGAGAGGAAAGCCACGAAAACTTTCCACTGTTGGCCTAACGACCAGGGCACTCTTACTCATGATCCATCGACCAACGAGGATATTTTGCATAAGCACTGTGGTTGGTGTGAGCTGGGTGCAGAATTCATATCGATCAGTAATCTGAGTCACGTCATTGGAGGACGAGCGTTTTATCCCCTAACTACATCTACTGCCTTTCTTTGGATATTTAATGTTTTTCTAATAAAGGCGAACAATAATCGAATTTCCAGTTAGGGAAGGCCATCTAGAGTTGTAGTAGTGCTTTGCGTGTGTTGCACTCCGGAAGTCCCTGGCAATTTACCGAACCTCTAGAACCAGAGAGCCTCCTTTAGTCACTGGCATACAGTGCTGCCATCTATTTTCAGCAAGCCATCAATTTCATTTGCCCTTTTTTTTATTTACACAAAGTAGTCACGCACGCGCTCTTTGATTCTTCGGTAATCCTATGTTGCTCATAGTGGAGTGGGTCTGCTTTAAGCTTCACTTACGATCTTATTTTACTTGAACTATATTTCAATCTTTTTAAGTAATTACTGAAAATGTATTTAAAATTTACTTAATTTTTATTTATTGCAAATAAAATATTTATTTATTTCAATCTGTTGGTAGGGCGTTTCTTATTGCTTTATACTCACAATACGAGCAACGCACACGGCTTGACGGAGATTTCTTTAAAAATTCATGTGGCGCTCAACGCGTTAAAATTATGTTTAACTTGTACGATATTACAACTCTCTGCTATCGGCCTGACTTTGGTCATTCCTGCAGAGGGTTTGGCTTCGCCACACTGTATGGTTTTGAGTGGCCTCCTTTGCTGTTGGACGTGATTGTGGTGCTTTAACGCTTGTGTGGCTCTGGGCCTAGTGCCTGAAGGTCCGCATTAGCCAGCGCTGTGTGGGATTTCCCCAAAAGTTTTCATTTCAAATAGGCGTATGACCCTCATTGACTCGGGTCACCCTATTTCACAACTTGTACGATATTGCAAAAAAATTTTCGTTAAATTATATAGCTATCTTGTTCCACATATAAAGATTACGTTTTATTTGAATATGATCTTACTATTGAATTTTAACTCAACTATTTTACTATTTCGTTTTACTACTTGTACTATATTACGATCCTTCTTACCTAATTGATTTTGAGATTACTTTCTACTTGAACGATATTATGATTGGGATTTATTTGTATGTCATTACATATTTTATATTATATTTTACTTCTATAATGTTACGATTGCGTTTTACTAATCTAAAAATGGGGTACATAAGTTTCTAGACAGTTGAGATACATAATTTAACAAAAAAATATAACTTATCTTTTCAAACTCAACCACTAACCATTTATTTAAAATTTAGCTTATATATTAGATTGGATTCAATGATGAGTAAATAGAGTAAGAATTGGAAGTAACTGGACACAAACGTCACTATGTACTGGAAGTAATTAAAAAAGCTGTATAATCTAGGTTTGTTACATTAAAAAAAATGAAAACTCTTTAGAAAAGGAGAGGCCTGCTTTCATCACCTAAGAAAGCTCACCATTATACTTTTAAAGCCACATTTGGTTCTAATACGCTGTAATTCTTTAATGTATTCATCAGAGACACTTTTTAAATAGAACAGAATAAATTTTACACATTTTTTCAAATGCAAGATTTCTTTAAATAAATAAGTCATAATAATTACTAGAAAGTTTCTAAAAGACTTTTGAGTTTCTTTCGATATTTCTATGTATATTTTTACCTTTATCGTTTTTTCTCCTAGCTTTAAACAGAGACCTACATTTAAAAATGTTTGTTAGATATTTTACCAAGTAAATATTCAAAGTTGCTACACTGATCTTTGTTTTTAAGTCATAAAATCATTTAGTAAAGATAAAATATTTCTTTTTAAAAAAAGTGCTCAGACGTTTAGATTTACATTACATTATTCAATGTATAATATTTCCGTTGCTGATGAAAGTGGAAAATAGTTGCTTGCCTCTTGGGTTATTACTACTTTTATGCTATACTACTTTTCTTTGATTTGTGGAGTCTCGCATCGGTGAGAATTAGAGTTTAGAATAAGACAACCATAAAATGAGGCAAAGATGAATATTTATACTTTATCGCCTCGTTAAAATTCTTGCTTATGCTGCATATGATCCAATGAATATTATGTAAATAGTTCAATGCATGCCATTTTCTAGATACAATGTATATATAATTCAAGGTATATATGATTCAAAAGATACTATGATCTGATTCTGATTCAATGAATATAATGCATATGATTTACTTATATAATGAACATGCTTTGATAATACCGTCAAATGGATACAATGTGTAAAATTCTATGGATTCAATCAGCTGTGCACACACAAAAAAAGTAAATAAATAAACGGACCACTCTAAATAACCTTTGATCTAGTGATCAAATCTTGAAGTTCTAGGATCTCAATCTTAAGGAAGTGACCTCAAATATGCTAATTAATTTGGATTTCAGTTCAAGGCGGGAAATCTCACTNAAATTTTATATCTGTATGATAAAACTTCCCTTCGGTATTTCTGGGGGTAAGGCTTCTTTATTCAAATTTTGGTTAAATTTTATATCTGTATGATAAAACTTCCCTTCGGTATTTCTGGGGGTAAGGCTTCTTTATTCAAATTTTGGTTAAATTTTATATCTGTATGATAAAACTTCCCTTCGGTATTTCTGGGGGTAAGGCTTCTTTATTCAAATTTTGGTTAAATTTTATATCTGTATGATAAAACTTCCCTTCGGTATTTCTGGGGGTAAGGCTTCTTTATTCAAATTTTGGTTAAATTTTATATCTGTATGATAAAACTTCCCTTCGGTATTTCTGGGGGTAAGGCTTCTTTATTCAAATTTTGGTTAAATTTTATTCTGTTTATCTATTGCATTATTCCCATCAAATTCACAGGAATGGGAATCGGGTTACAGTAATGAGAAAAAAAAATTGCTACTCGCGTTATTTTAAAATAAAAATTAAAGGCGATTTTTTTTATAGTGAATAAATATTTTACTGAATAATTATGTCCATTCTGGTTCAATATCACTTGCCATCTTTCTGACAGTAGCAGGATTCCACGGATAGCTGGATTCGCATAAATGTTTTGCTCCTTGTTGGCAAAAAGCTGATGCAGGGGACTTTTGGCTAATCTGAAGAAAAGGTTTTACAGTCTAAAACGTTTTGTAGAGATCTCAACACTGTTGTAGACAATCCATTTTTTGTTCTCAGTGATCTCTTCGCTTCAAAAAAGGGATATTTTTTTGACGTTTGAGAAGCAAATCATTGACGTCAATGGAGCGGCACAAATTTCTTTCCATAAGAACAAAATAAATCTATATATCGAGCTTTAAGTTTAAACCCTAGGTATTTAAGATGATCACGAGCTGTCGAATTCGATAAATTTAATTTCTCGGCGATTCAGCGGTTTGCATCAACTAATGCTTTTTTGGCGTCTTAATTAGCTTAACTGGCGTGGTGCACCAACGTGCTTCTTAATCGAAATTTTGCCGGATCGAAGTTCCGTAAACCAGTTGATACTGGTTACTGCCAATACATCCCCAAAAACATCAGATAATTTTTTTCTTGCTTGAACAGTTTTTTTGCTTCTCGATAGCAAAAAAGTAAAATATATCGAAAATTCTGCTTTTCACTTTCCGTGTTTTAAAGGGTCCCAACCAAAACTCCTGCTTTGAATTAATCGAACTTTTCAAAAAATAAGCTTTACTATATCAGCTACCAAAATATTTAACGATTATGTTGCTTAAGTAAGAAGTTGGCTGTGAAAAAATACAATTAGGTATACTATAGCCTGCGTAACAAGTCGCGTTATTCTTATTAAATTTAGCCAGAAATTGGCATTTTCTGCGAGCCTGACTTCTAGCAATAAATAAACATTGAACGAAGTGTGTTGTTATAAGTCGCTGTTTAACAAGTTGGGATTGTATTAGTCTAGTTCTTTTTTAAATAATTGATTTTGTTGTTAGCTTATTTGTTTATCTGAGATTATTTGCTTATAGTAAACATATTTAAAACTCAGTTTATGAATTAAACTAAAAGGTAAATGTCATTTCCAGTAAAATTGTCGAAGCGGAAGTAGTTGTGTTTTTTTAATATTATGCCTGATTAAGTTCTTTGTTGGGGAAAAACGAAATTACTTTCCGAACAACTCAATATATAATATGATTCAAAGTAATTCAAGAAACATAACGCGTAGGATTTAATGTATTCGATTTGAATAAACAATAAATGAGCCTCAAAGCTCAAAGTGAACTTTGATTAACAACAAACCGAGAGTTTAAACACCATATAAAGAATTGTTTATTTCACAATTCAAAATAGAATCGCTTGTTTTTCAACTCATGGCGTAGTCGCTCAAATTTTCTAAGATTTTGAATCCGTATAGTTTTCTCTGCCTACCTATTGTATTTCTTTCAATCGAATCTATAGAAATGGAAATCGGGGAATAGCAATAAGAAGAAAAAAAAATGGCCACGCGTCAAGCGTGGAAAATATTTTTCTCAGAATCGTCTGCTGGCTGATAAAGCAAAAAGAAGTGTTTACGACATCTTTTTCCACCCTCTGATTTTTTTGTTGTTGTTTTTATTCTCAGAAAATGAATGAAAAACTCAGAAAAATAGTACCTTCCTATACCCTATGGAATAAATAAGTGACAAGTTTATTCGTTGAAAATATATACGCAGGGAGAGGCGACGCGATAAACGCTGATTCTGCAAGAAAAATGTATTCTTTTGCAGATTCACAATACACTAGAAGTGCATGTATGACGATATGAATGCATATATACGGTCACGTTTGCGGAAGTTGCAGATATATACGTACTTTAGTGAAAGTCTTTCTCTTTTCCCCTTTCTCGTTTGCTAGAAGAAGAGTTGCCATTTTGCGAAAGGTAAAAGTCGTATAATGAGTAAGAGTTCCCGTTTGGATTTCTGAATTTAAGTAAAGTCTATTCCTCCTTTTTTCAACATTTTTTCTGGTGCCTCGTGATTCTTTCTTTATTTAAGCACTAAGCTTGGATGTGAAAGTAATATTTTGAAGGGAAGGCTTTGGATTTAAACTAACTTTCCTCGGAAATCGAAATGGATAAAGAACTTTTTTTTATTTGGCATGGAAAAAAGTTCTTGGTTTGAAATGCATAGCATATAATGAGGTACAATTTTTTATTTTATTTGAGATTTTTCCCATAACTTTATTGAAAAGTTCGTTTTTTGGCTAAGTTTTTTTTTAATGGGATTTGCTTTAAAGTCGAGGTTTGGAAAATGTTTCTAAATCCAAAATATCCAACGAAATATGAATACCGATTTGGTTTTATTTCCTTGGATATACATTTGTGTTTAGATATATAATCACAATGATATGGAAATGATTTTTCGAAACATTTTTAAACACTTATTATGCAAAGAATCTGGTACAATATAACTGTAACTTGCATTTTCGAATTGTTCTGATTAGTTTTTTGTTCTTCTTATGAGCTTTTCCGTTAAAAAAAATGCATCGTTTTGCATGAGGACAATAAGATGTTTCCAAGAATACGCTGTTTTCTAATGGGACTTTCAAAAATTTGTAATCTTTACAAAACAAATCCATATAAGAATATCATTTTCGGAAAAAGTGGTTGATTATGATATTACTCCGCGAATTCCAATTATAAGCAATGATATATTAAAGAGAGGAGCCTCAGAATGTTTGACTTGACTATACCCATCTTTGAAACTACATAGTTCAAAGGTTAAGCACCAGATGCCAGTATACAGAAAGAACTTTGCCATGGATAATAAAAAACTTTATCCTAACACTTCTTAGATTTGGAGGTTTTGAGGCAATTCTTTCTTACAAGTTTTAATAAGTTAAATAAGTTAAACTTTAATATCGACTCAAGTAAACGTAGTCAAATTTTGGTTAAATTTTATATCTGTATGATAAAATTTCCCTTCGGTATTTCTGGGGATAAGGTTTCTTTATCTTCAGTCAAGAATCATATTTTTACTCAAGATTAATAGGGTCTGTTGTGTTCTTGGTAAGTAAAGGAAATGTGTTTTAGCTGTCATCTGCGTTTGCGATGTTATTGATTTTAAAGTAAACAACCTTGCAAATTATATTAAAGAATGTAGTTTTTTTGTGATTAAAATATATTTTAATTAACTTATTTTCACTTTTGTTGTACTTTTCGACACATGTATTTTATTTTTAAAGATTAAGTTATAAATAATTTTGTACTCATTTTGCAGTTCACAAGAGATTCAGAAATTTTTTATGATATCTAGAACTTTTGAAGTTATACTTCTTATGCGACTTCCAACAAGGTTGCGTTGAACGTTTAACGCTGCATTTTTATTGGCCGGGAAATCACGTGGTAGGATCCAGTTTTCCCTCATTCATTTCCATATTGTTTTGGTTCTCACTAGCATAAAAATAATAAAAGTATTGTTTTTCTATAAATATTTTTTTA
>NC_092208.1:68293295-68305698 GCF_043381705.1 Parasteatoda tepidariorum
TCAGAAGAATTCCAAAATGATTTGTTCTTCGATTTTTGTTACCATTTTTTAGTGCTACGAAAATGCGTCTTTGGGATTTGCCAAAAATAGAACAAGATGCAATTTTATTTTTTCAGGAGCGAAATATTTTGCCCATTGTCCACCGAAATCCGATAAACTACTTTGATTTTAAATAAAGTGTTTTATTTTATGATTTGTCGCAAAAAGTTTGGTGTAGATTGATGGCACTTAAAAACCGACAAATCTGTAGTTGCGGTGGCGTTATTACGTAAGTACCGAATTTTTATTCCATACTTTTTTGAATCATATTACTTCAAACATTAGAATATGCAAGAAGTATACATTAGCACATAATTTTATACCATTAAATTTTTAGGAACAATTATTTTAACAACAATTTTTATCCAAAAATTATAAACTTAAAAACGTAAAATAAAGAATTCTTAGGATAAAAAAAACGATTTTAAAAATTCCTCATATTGAAATAAAAAACTTCCATATTGTTTCTCTTTTTATTCTTATAGTTCTTAATCAGACGTAAAAAAGCATTCTGTAGAGAACTACCATCAAATAAGAAAAAAAAATTTTTACAAGCTAATTTTTTATTATAAAAATCATGGCACTTACCTTCTTTATAAACTCGCAGAATTCCAAATGAAATATTCTTCGTTTGAAAGTTTTATTTTCAAATAATATGTACATAGATTATCCCNTCATATTGAAATAAAAAACTTCCATATTGTTTCTCTTTTTATTCTTATAGTTCTCACACATCAAAATTTTATAATTGTAAGATCTCGATATGAATTTGACTATGTAGCTTAAAAACAGAACAGCTTGAATTCTAGTTGAAATTATCTATTCTTCCAAAACTAAAAAATACTTACCAAGAAAACGATAAAAAATTTATTAATCATCAGCACAAATGACACTATTTCAAGTAATTTGAATTATTCTTTATTGTTGTTTTCCAAATTATATAGATACAGAAATATATACCGTTCTATAACAAAGAAGAATATTCTATAGCAATTGCTGTTCTTGGCGTTCTGAATTCATATTTATTTATTGGAATGACGAAAGTAATGTTGACTTCAGTTTAATTTGTAATGAATTGAAGACAGAAGAAATGCATTTTACCTTAAAACACACATCTGTAACAGTATGCGATAGCGAAATCGGAAGTTATCAGTTGCAAGTTTGTTGATAATAGAAGTTGAAAATTATTGAGGAGTTTTTTCAAATGTTTGGCGTGTTCTGTTTCTGAAAGAATTAACAATGTTCTGGAGAGTTTTTTCAAGTTTTTCGGCTTTTTCGTTAGGGAAATTTTGCTTCTTATTTCGTGCAAAGAAAATGGCGACCGACTCTGCCAGTGATTCCGATGGAACTGAATGAAAGCGTGATAAATTAATGTCTGATGTTTACAGGCTCCCGCTAGAGGGCGTACTCGAGCGTTGCAAGGTAAGAAAAAATCATTATTCTTATGAAGAGAGCCTGTTTGCATTTAAGTGCACGCCAAATGCATGCCAAGTTTCTAGCGCGGAAGCATATCCCCAACTCTTGAAAAGACGTTGCACAGCCTTCTTTTTGATTCCTTTCTTATTAACAATGATTATCAATGAGCAAGTAAAAAGCATTAATAAAAATGATAACTAAAAGTCGTAACAATTGGGCCAATATTAAGTTCTATATAGGACCCTTGTAAGCTTACGATATAGGGCCAACATTGCGGTATCTATAATTTGTAATATTGGTCCTAGAATGGCTTTCAATAATGAACCAATATTATTTTCTATGTAGGACAATTAAAGACTTATAATGTTGGGTAAAAAATGGGATGCCTGGACTTTTCAATATTGCTTCTAGAATTGTTTTAAAAAATGGACCACGATTCATTTTTATCTGGATCCTTTACAGGCTTATAATGTTGGGTAAATATTGGAGTGTCTATATTTTGTAATATTGGTCCAAGACAGGGATAAATTTTGTTCCAATATTGAAAGCCATTCTAGGACCAATATTAAAAAAGAAATCTAGATACCCTAATATTGGTCCCTCGGTACATCTTATAGGATACATATTGAGCCAAATTTGAGCCCAACTGAGGCCAAGGTAAAATTGTTGCTTGGGTAACTGAAGAAGATTTTCATGAAACTTCCCAGTTACAGTGATGTATTAAAATAATTTAATTTCAATAGCAATTTAAGGTAAATTAACTCAGTTTTTTTAATAGATGTTCAATGCGTGCACCAATGTTCCTTGTTAACTGAAGAGTACAGTAAGCAATACTTGTTAAATGAAGTGTGGATACGCCTGACCTTTTCATGAACGTGTTAGAAGAATTGAATGGTAGGTTGGATGTGTGCCGTATTAGTGCAAGTTAGGAAAAACTCGGTTATTTAACTTTAAATTTAATACATGCTTTATTGTAAATAATCTAAATTAAACTCACCATTGAAGCTGAGATCTATTTTAGGGACATCCTGTACCATAAAGCCTATTAAATTATAAATTAAAAGTAATTATAGCAAATTTAGAAAAAGTACAAAAAAAAATATATAATAAATAAATAAATAAATAAATAAATAAATAAATAAATAAACAAACAAACACAAGCTTTGACAGTATAATCTACTGTTAAAACTAGTTCTATAAAACTTCATGATATGAAGTTAGTGTTAAGAAAAATAAATAAAAGTTTATATAGTCTATATTCCGTGAGAAGACGACTGAAGGTTAGATTCAACTTCAATTAAAGGAAGACCTGACAAGCAATTGTAGGCGAAGAAAAAGCTTCGCAGAAATGGTGATTCTTCCCTACAATGGCATCACTGCGTTGTAATGAAGAACTCGAAGAACTCGGTTTCCTTACGGTGGTGGATAATAAATATGTTATTTAGTAAAGATATATACTTCCCTCCCTGAAAATGAAAAAAAAAAATAATAATAAACATAATGTTCTTGAAGGACTTACGTTAAACTTATGATGTTGTTTTTTTTCTTCTCTCAATTGCACAGCAGTATACATATCTTTAATCAAGAATTAAGTCTAGTATTCTGAAAATAAGTCTGAGATGTTGTTTTGGTAAATTTAAATCGCACTCTTTTGCATTGCATTTAACGTGTGACGAAAAAGGAGAATTGCAATCTTAAATGTGTTTGTAAGGATTGGCTCCAGTCTGTGATGGTTGTTAAAGGGAAGAAGCAGAAATTGATTCAAGTTAGGGGCACGCGACTGGTTTTTAAAATCGGCGAGATTTTCAGAACAGCGAATGTTGAGAGTTGGAAAGAGAGGTCTCGGTCTGAATGTGTTTTGGGTGCTCATTGATTTTTCGGTTTTATCGAAACTGTAACACAATTTGTTAGGGTTTATTTATCAAATTAAAGATTTTTTTTGTAAAATTTTATGATGATTCATCATAAATTATTTATCCCCAACATAACCAACAATTAACCGCTCGGACAGACAGGCGACACTCGTTACAGTTTCTTTAATTATTGAATTCATAAAGCTACATTTTAATTCGTGTATTTAAATGTTTCAGGAATGTTAATTCTAAAACATACATTAAGGGTGGTAATCACGAAGCATTTTGTATAAAAATAGAGAAAAGAATTTTGTTCATCTATTTTGAAAGTTATTATCAAAAATTTGTTATGACTTTTTTTTTTAAATCAAAGCATTCCGAGAATAGTAAATCAGCTTTAGTTTTGCTGTACTGTAAATGTTTTTTCTATTGTTTGAGTGGTTTTTCTTGGTGGAACGTCATGTTACCATATAATACTTTAGAAGAAAATTAGAAGTAAAAAAAAACTAATGTCTTAAACTGGTAAACATTTTATACAATTTTCATCGTTATTGTAAAGAGAAAATCAAAAATAAATTATAAATTATGAAAATAAAAAGACAATGAAATGCAGCATAAATGATTCAAGCCCATACTTCCAGAAAACAAGAGTTTATAGGAAATTTTAATACATCATGTGCTTTAATTAATTTTTATAAGCTCCTTCATCGATTTCTGAATCAGTGTGATTAATTTTAGAATAGATTTACTAAGCTCTCATACTTTGCGGCAATTTCGTCATCCCTATACTATACTTGAATCAATACTTTGTTCAGTAATAAACGTTTGCTAGTTTTTGCTTACAAATAACGCATATATTCTTTATGGGATAAAGATTCGGAGAGTCTCTCTAGCTACTCTAACTTATTTTGTTTTTGACAAAGCATTTTTTTTTTAGTTCTTTTTTTCTTTCCTTCTTTTTTAAATTTTCGCTTGGAGCCAAATTTTGTTAAAAAATTCTATCTTGTAATGGAAAACTTTTTTTTAAACTCTGTCCTCAATCTTTCTGTCATAAATTTTTTTTTTGTCTTGTTCATCATTTTTACAAAAAGAACGAAATATGCTGCCATTCTTTAAAAACATCTCAAAAACATGTTCTCCGAATTATTGAGAAAAGAAATCGACAAATTTAGCCTTGTCATATGCTCACTATACCTTTAATAATATCATTGAATACGCACTACCGTTGTTCAAAGAGCTATAAAATATTAGGTCGTCAAGTAGGAAATTTTTAGAAATAAAGACAAAATTGGTTGTTAGCATCCAGATATAAATAACTTTAGTCTGAGTAAAAGTGTTAGAGCCACTGGAAACATTTAAGAAAATCAAAAAAATACACTAACTTTTAGATCCCTTTAATTTTGTTATTAATCATTAAAAAGTATTGTTAAGAAATAATGGAATAAGCCGTATTTGTAATTACGTAATTATCAGAAAAAAGTAGTTTGCCCAAAATTAGTAATTCAGCGTGAGTAAACACTTTAAAGGCAATAGTAATTTTTAAAAATAAATATACATATACTAGCTTAAATATTATTGCAACTATGAAGATTGTAAAAACATTTCTGTTTGCAAATTTATCATACATTTCTAAGCTTTTGTTCTTTTTGTGAAGATAGCGAAAGGTATGAAGTTAATTGATCATGAAAGAGGACAGATTGAAGTCTTTTTTTCAATAGGAAGCAGTACCAAGCCCGGTGGTTGAGCGGTAGCGCTTCACGCTGTCGTGCCACAGGTCCCTGGTTCGATCCTCGGGTCGGGCAAGGTTGACTCAGTCTTTCATCCCTTCAGTGGGTCGATAAATGAGTATCAAGCATGCTTTGGAACTAAAGACTGGGGGTTCCGCGTTCGGCTGACCACCTGACCGGAACATATGCTCCTGCACGCCAGAGCCTAAGGTTAAGAAAACTCAGATGGGCACAGTAGGCCTTGGCCCTCTACGGGCTGTCGCGCTGCTGAGTTTAGTTTTAGGAAGCAGTAGCCGTACTATTGCGATTAAGATAGGAAAATCGAAGACTACAGTCAACATTTTCTTAAAATTGAAAGACAGTTGTGGAAAAAAAGAATTCAGAGAGAAAACAAAGTTACGCTCTTGCGTGATCACGGATCCGGGGCCACCGGATCCAGTGGCCACTGGAAAAAAAGTTTTTTTTTGTGTTTTGAGGTAAGGGCCTGTAATAAATCGTGTCATTGGGTCCGGAAAACCTTTGCTGAGTCTTGAATTTAGTGATCTTTTTCCGCGGCGCTGCAACTTTCAAGGGCCTAGCATTGACTCATAAAAGAGGGGGGGGGGTCATAGGCAAAACAGAGTAATATCCGGAGCAGAGTTTATCAAAACGTAATAAAACAGAAAACAGTTTTATTGCTGGAATAAATTCTTTTTGTTTATTAATAAGTGAATCTTTAGTTAATGTATAATAAGCTGGATAAAATATAAGTTTTGCAACTGTCATGACCAATAAATAATACCCGTATGCCCTCAATTGGGGCAGGTCGGGGTAAATATTTTCATGACCAATAAATAAGGCTAGTTTAAAAGTAAGAGACTATGAGAGAGTTGACGTAATAAAACTTACATATCTATTGACCATTATTGTATATTATCTATTGACTTATCTATTATCTATTAGTCGTGAATTAATCAACAGCCATAATGGTAGGTCCCTCTTTAGCAGTAAAGTGTTTATTCAGAGTTTGTCTGCTACCCGAGGTCTCACCTTTCCTTCTCCCATATTACTATCGGTATTTCAAAAAGACAATACCTTGAAGCTTATATTAAATCATACTTAGTATTTTTAATTAGTAAAAACTTTCATATGGCTTAAAAACTTTTAATGTTAACAAGTAAAATTACTTCTCAATTATTACTTCTTATTTTGTCATGCTTTCTATATTCCTAAGTTTGCATTTTTTAACTGTTGATAATTTTTCGAATCGAAGTAATCATTCATTTTAATACGATTGATAAAATGTTCTTATACAAAATTATAATAACTGTACATTTTATAAGAAAGGGAAGCATTTAATTTTAAGGGAAAAAAATTAACATGAATGAGAGATCGAGACTGGAATCAGACAGCAGAGCCTTCGAGTTATGAAAAAATTTTGAATAAGAAATAAGAAATGAAAGACTGAAACAATGGTGGAAATCAAATAATCATCACTTTTATACAAAGTTTTCAGTTAGACTTAAAATAATTACCTAAATCAGTCTTTTCGACGAATACTTTTTCTTTTATAAAAATGAGTTAAAGAAAAGGAAGTGCAAATCCTGCTTAATTGGGATTCTGTTCGGGAAGGATTGTTTTGCAAGTTTTCTCAAATCGGTCGAACTTCTTAAATTAGCAATAATTTTCTTACTTTTGTTCCTTTTCCTCGTTGAAATATTTCTTTTAAATGTGACTGTTCTAAAGGGCAAACAAAATATTTAACAAGCTTTCGAAAACAATCTTAATTATAGAAAATGGTAGTTGATGCAAGAAGTTCATGGAACTGCATTCCACTTTTATTCTTTTTCAAAACTGTTTTAATGAATATTTATTAAAAGTAAATTCATTTTATTCGAGTATTGCTAATACTTTGTTCGAGATGTTTTATCTTTAAAGTAGAAGTCTTCAACCTTTTGCGCCTAAAAGCTGCTATAAAATTTTTGTTTGCTGGAAAGAGATAACAGTTAATTTTAGTGTAGGTTAATGAGTTTTCTTAATTTCTTCCAAGTAGGTTATTTTGTTAATCTACATACTAATGGGTGTAATGTTAAAAAACCAAATTTTTTTTTTTTGCATTGGCAAGGAAGAACTAAAAACTTAAATATCAAGCTAGTGAGCTGTCATTAGCAGGAAAAGCTAAACAACATCTAAAAAAAGACTGATAACATGTATTTTCTTGCGCATTAGAATCATTTTTTAGTTTGCAGAAATATTTCGCTTAAAAGATAAATACATTTTTAGTAATATATTTGCACCAATTCTTTCATACAATACTTAGTTAGACAATTTTATGTAATTTTTTGCATGACTGTTCATAAAAAAATGAATATTATTTGGCTCAACACCGAAAATGGTGGCAACAATACACCAACATTTTTTTACAGTGTATTTAAAATGAAATTATAGTGAAATGTATTAATATTTTGTTAGTGTTATAATTAGACTAAATATGAGATTAATAAAGAGATATTTAACAAGTCTATTGTCCTTCATTATAAAGAAAAATTGTTAATATTTCGCTAGCGATGATCATTTTTACTAGTGTTTATTACTAATGAGATACCCCCTATATTTTGGGGGGTCAGAAATCTGAATCCGATTAAAAAAAGGGACTGCTTATTCAGAGAAAGTACGCTTTTGTGTCCGATTTTATGTTTTAAAATATCGTCGGCATAAATTGCACAAATTAATTTACATATTTGAAGTCACCCCCTCGAACCATTAAGATTGAGTACTAGCAATAGACAGTGAAGATCCGATTATGAGATCAAAAGTTATGCTGGTCCGTTTTTCATTTTGCTCACTGTACTAGGCAGTTCTGGATAGTAAAAAAACTTGACTTATCTTTTAACTAGAGAATTTATAATAAATATCTATTCCAAAAAAAAAGAAATTAAATTTAAATGTCATTTCAAATAAAATAAACATTAAATTGCTTTAGAAGTGAGAACGAATTAAAATAAGTTCTAAGCAATCATTAATTATAGAATTTAGTCATTAATTAGAAAGTCAACAGTTTTCTTTCAAGTTATTCGAACTTTTGATTTTAATCTCAGCCAATATTCGTTTTGCACTAGTATTAGTCTCAGAAGAGAGAATGAGTATGAATTTAATGTACAGGGAGTTTCGTGAATACCACACTTAATATTTATTAATAGAATCCTTATCAAAAAATGAAAACGAAAGGTATACACACTGGGGCTCTCAAATTTGTATTTTATCTAGAAAAAAAAACAAAAACTTCATCGAATTCTGATAAACAATAAAGGAAGGAGTATAATAAACATGAACTCAGACTTAATTGGAGATGAAACTTTGAAAGTGCTTCTTATAATCTTCTCTCTACTCTTTGTTTTCTCCCCCAAAAGTTTCTTGTTGTTGAAAAGTTTCTGTTTGCCTTCTCGCACGGAGGTTTGTCAAACTTTGATAACGTTTTTTTTTTCAGCGCTTAAATATTAATTGGTGACCTCAACTGAATATATAGCTCTTCGTCTTCATTTTTGAAAAGTATTCTAAAAATATATATTAAGAACGGCCTTTACGGAACACCTAGTATTTTATTATTTATGGCAAGTTGATATGGCAAACTTAACTCTTAATAATTCTTGGTACAGTGTGTGAAAAAATAAGGAAGAGAACGTCAAGCACAAATCAGCCATAAAATAAATAAAATGAGTTTGAAAACCAATAGTGCGGCACATTATGACTTTAACTAGCATTCTTATAAGCTGTTTCAAATGTGTTAACACATAGCTGCGAGAATATATACTTTTTGATGAGTTTTACCTATGTTTGCAGAATTACAAAAACGTAACTTAGAAAGTTTTTTATTACGATGACCAAATTCATTTTTGAATGTGGATGAGTAGCTATTTTCTAACCTTCAATTTGAGCCACAATCTGCTTATAACTTCAGAAAACGCACACACACACGCATGCACAAACAATTATTAACGAATGGGTTTGCTTATATAAATGCGGGATACAGCAAAGGTTAGTATGAGGTCAAGAACAGATGATAACACTGCAGAATTATTTATTTTTGGGCGTAACATTTTCCTTCAGTTGAACATTGACAGAATTTATAAATTTGGTTAGTTATATGCACGGAAGTTTAAGCCTGAGGATATTTCTTAGCAGTAGGTGAAAATTTTGAAAATCCTACCCCTCTTTCTATCAAAGAAAAAAAAATAGGTCTTGACCCATTTTTTGCCAAATGTGCGCAAATGTTACCTTTCAATAAATATTTTTTTTTATTTAAACAGAGATTCATATTTTTCATTAATTTATTATTATTTTTATTTTGCTATTGCTAATATTCCATCTATAAAGTATTAATAGTGAATATACGCACCATTTTATTCCTTAAATAAAATATTTTGTATAGACGAAACTTCATTTGGGTTTTAGTGAATGTATTTTAAGAGAAATAATTTCATATTTAAAAATAATTTCATATTTTATATAATTTCATATTTTATAAAATTTCTATGTTTGGCCTAAAAAGGGTTAAAAAAATACCCATTTTTGGAAATAAGTTAAATGAGTTTCTTTTTATCTATCAATTTCAATTCCAAAAATAATTTAACATAATATTACTAAAACAAATGGCCCTTTAAATAGCTGATAATATATTTTTATTATTTATTTATTCATAATGAAATTTAATTCAAAAAATAATTTTAATTTAACAGATATATTTCAAAAATACGAAATTCATAGAACAATTTATTCCAGTATTAAAATAAAATAATTAAGGATGATTAACTAAAATGACAGTTAAACATGACACTTTTCTAGATTAAAAAAGTTTATCAAGGCGAAGAATTTTGAAATTTTAATTCAGGCAATTACAGCAAGATATTAAAGTAATTTTTCCAATCATTATCGCCACAAGATTTCTCTTCTTTGAGGTTTAGTGTTTCCGTTATTTTAGAAATGACTGTTTTACAGCTACTGAAATAGTCTAGATCTTAGTACGCTCATTTTAACAGAGATAATTTTACTTATTTATAATTAGTAAGAGTTATTTAGTTTTTACTTTTTTGCATTTTAGAAGTTTACTGATTGTTAAGAAAGAATTAAAACTGAAATTGTAAAATTTGTGAAATCACTATTTGCGAGAATAATAATATTATAAGGCAAAAAAAAAAAACAAAGAAAAAAAAAACTTTTCTCTTGAATACTAGGAGGTTCCGGTCGTGTTCGCTTGACTCAACCATCTCCTTAGTTGTTTTACATTCATCAGTTTAAGCCAATATTTTTTTTAAAAGATCATTTTGTTTATAAAATATATATTTATTATAATTTTATTACACATATTTATTTTAATTGTATTATATTTATTGTAATTTTATCATATTTTTTAAAATTTTATATGATTTTATTGTATTTATTATAATTTTAATGCAATTTTATTATATTTATTATAATTTTATTATATTTCTTTGATTTTATTATGATTTTATTATATTTATTATAATTTTATTATATTTATTAAAAATTTATACTTATGAAAATTTATTATATTTATTATAATTTTATTATATTTATTATAATTTTGTTATATTCATTATAATTTTATAATTGTTATAATTAATAAATTTTTTTAACTTGCTAATCTTAAAGAAATGAATCATTACATGTATTTGAAGAAAAGAAGAAATCTACTGTACTTGAAAAAGGAATTTAAATTTAGGAACACAGAATGTGAAAGAACAGAAAAAAAACAATAAAATATAAGTAATTATACTTATTAACTATATATAACGATACTTATAAATCATATAGCAATTTGACACACACACATTTCTCTTGGATTTTCGAGATTTTTTAAAATTTTAATATCAATGTTAAGATGTTTTTATCACAGTTTACCGATTTGCAAAATCAAAGTGGCGAGCCCTACAAGCTAGCCGCCAAATTAATAAACTATGATAAAACAGCTAAACGTGGACAATTTTTGACAATAATTAGAAGAAAGCATTAAATTAATATAAATTAAGATTTTTTATAGATTAAAAAAACACTAGTTTATATGCGCAGGAGCAACCAGCCCATAAGTGGGAAGTACCTCTTGCGGCATACTGTTACGAATTTGCAAATATGTGTATGATTTTATGAATATTTTTTTGTTATGTGGCTAAATGCACAGTTTAATCAGAAAATTTGCAAGAAAGTCGCGCAATAACAGTATTAATTTAGGGAAACAATAACGCCTAATGCATTTCTTATTGAAGACTCGATTTGGCGAAATTTTTGCTGACTTAGCGATAACACTGGCTACTCAGTAATACTTGCCGACCATATCGGCGACAAAATGATAGTTCTGAAAACTTCGAGTTTCAAAGCGATTTTACAGACTGTAAACTTGAACAGTTTATACATCCATGATGTATATGATGCTGAATGGCTAACAATTCTGGGTGGGAGGATGCTACATTTTTAATTTATGAATTGATCTGAAGTAATTATAATATTCTTATTCAACTTTACTTTTGAGAGAGTGGCAACTTAGTTGATGTTCCATGAAAAATAATTCTATAGTTTTTGTTATGTTTTTAATAATTGCTTGATTCTTTTAGTTAAGAATATCTACTTTATCAATGAGAATCTGAGATTAAAACAAAATGAGTACAGGAGCAATATTTTGAATTAGATAGTGCACTTATATTTTATGCGTAATTAGTTAACAACTGTTTTTGATAGTACGTTAAACACTCTGTGCGCCATCTCCTGAAAAAATTTTGAACTTAAAGCAGATATTCTGAGGAGAAAAATTTATATACTGCCACAAGATATTGGCGATAGAAAAATTATTGTTAACTATTTTACTAATTTTTGAAAACCGTTTGAATTCGCCGAATTTAATAGAGCAGAAGTAAATGAAAATATGACTGAGATATACTTCATATTTATACCTTAGAGCAGTGGTGCGCAAACTAGGGGTCGCCAGAAGTTTTTTGGGGGTCGCCAAATTTTTATGAAATGCATTATCCCTGCATGCTGCATACCATACAGTGTACATATAAAGAGTGAAGCGCCGCCACTAACTGTTTAATTGCAATTTCATGCTGTCCACTCTTTCTTTGACCGTAATGCGTAATGTATTCTCTATCTGGCTATCCGTGGAAAAACAATATCCCGTTTTATGCAAGAATGCCATCAGAGTGTTAATACAATTTGCATCAACGTATTTATGTGAAACTGGATTTAGCAAACTAGTTTCAATAAAAACTAAATACCGCTCGCGTTTAAACCCTGAAGATGATATGCGAATTGCAATTAGCAACATACATCCAAACATCGATGAGATAATTAGAAACTTGCAGCCACATACATCTCATT
>NC_092208.1:68305957-68320093 GCF_043381705.1 Parasteatoda tepidariorum
CCCTGAGAATACAAGTTAATATACTTGTGAACTTTTTTGCTCCAATATTGCTTGATAGGTCAGCTCTGATAGTATAGGAGCCTTACCCCGAACGTAATGACATCTTTCTTATTTTTCATCTACTGCGCAGTTAACTTCGTCACATCGGACTACTAAATTGATCCGTGCTGAGGCCTTCCTTCTTCTAGGAGGTGTTGAACTAGCCCCTAGGTGGAAAGTACCTCTTGCGGCATACTGTTACGAATTTGCAAATATGTGTATGATTTTATGAATATTTTTTTGTTATGTGGATAAATAAACACTTCATTTAGAAAATTGCTAGAAAGTCGCGTAATAACAATATTAATTTAGAGAAACAATAACGCCTAATGCATTTCTTATTGAAGACTCGATTTGGCGACATTTTTGCTGACTTAGCGATAACACTGGCTACTCAGCAATACTTGCCGACCATATCGGCGACAAAATGATCGCTGAAAACTTCGAGTTTCAAAACGATTTTACAGGCTGTAAACTTGAGCAGTTTATACATCCATGATGTATATGATGCTGAATGGCTAATAATTCTGGGTGGGAGGATGTTACGTTTTTAATTTATTAATTGATCTGAAGTGATTATAATATTCTTATTCAACTTTACTTTTGAGAGAGTGGCAACTTAGTTGATGCTCCATGAAAAATAATTCTATAGTTTTCGTTACGTTTTTAATAATTGCTTGACTCTTTTAGTTAAGAATATCTACTTTATCAATGAGAATCTGAGATTAAAATAAAGTGAGTAGAAGTAGCAATATTTTGATTAAATAGCGTACTTATATTTTATGTGTAATTAGTTAACAACTATTTTTGATAGTACGTTAAACACTCTGTAGCGCCATCTGCTGAAAAAATTTTGAACTTAAACCAGATATTCTGAGGAGAAAAATTTATATCCTGCCACAAGATATTGCTGATAGAAAAATTATTGTTAACTATTTTACTAATTTTTGAAAACCGTCTGAATTCGCCGAATTTAAGAGAGCAGATGTAAATGAAAATATGACTGAGATATACTTCATATTTATACCTTAGAGTGTCTACTGAACTGTTTCCGTTAAGTTTAGCTGTAGAGCGCTGTAGGAAGCTGAACCAGCGTCATGATGACGTCAGAGTGCATCGCATTTAAACATTGTAGTTCATGATTTTAAGTATTCGCGAATGTTACGACCCATAGGGAGCGTTGTTATTTCAGACGAATGACTGCTAGCAGAGCAACATGATCATCAGTTGCACTGGAGATTTTTTCAGTCTAGCTTGGTAACATTCCTGCTATATTATGACTTATTAAATTTAAAAAATAAAAATGTTTGATATCCTTTCTTATGCAAGAGTATATAAAATAGAATAGCTTTTTTTAGAGCAGAAACATCCAAAACACATCGGAAAAATATATGTAAATAAACAGAAAAAAAAATTGCATCTTATCTTCTTATTAGAGTTAAAACCTAATATCTGCGAAATCGCTCTCTATTAAATTTAATGATCAAATATGAAAGGGCTATTTAAATGTTAAATTTCATAATTTTCTGAATCATATCATTTCAAAAATTAAAATATGTAAAAAGCATATAGAGACACATAATGTCATAAGATTTAGTTTGCAAAAAAAGCTTTTTGACAGCAATTTTTATCAAAAAAATTTAGTTTTAATAAATAAATCATAATTTATAAACTAAAAAACGTAAAATAAAGAATGCTTTCGATTAAAAAAAAACGATTCTAAAAATTTCTTATATTCAAGTAAAAAATGTTCATAATTTTTTCTTATTTAGTCTTAAGTCTTTAATCAGACGTAGAAAATCTTTATGTAGAGAAAGAACTACTATCAGACTAGAAAAAAAATATTTGCTGGTAAATTTTTTATTATTAAAATCATAACACTTTCCGGCTTTATAAATCCGAAGAATCCCAAAATGAAATGTTCTTCCTTTGAAAATTTTCTTCTCAAATAATATATTCATAGTCAAACAATATATCTCTTCATTACTTTTAGATGATATACCACACAATAAAATTTTATTGATGTTAGATCGTGATGTAAATTTCAATAACTTCAAAGCAATGAACTTATGTAACTTAAAAACAGAAAAGCTGAATTCTAGTTGAAATGAATCATTAAAATTAAAAAATACTGACGAAGAAAATTATAAGAATTTATAATAATAAACACAAATTATACTATTTTAATTGATTTGGATATTTTTTTATTGTTGTATCCGAATTGTATGGATACAGAAATATATACTACTCTATAAAGAAGAAGAATGTTCTATAACTATTACAGTTCTGCACGTACTGAAATTACATTTATTCATTGGAATGAAGTAATCAATGTGGACTTAAATAACTCCACATTAATTTATAATGAATAGAAGAAAAAAATGTATTTTACAGTAATACACACATCTGTAACAGTATGTGATCACGAAATCGGAAGTTATCGGTTACAAGATGGAAAAAAAAATTATTCACAAATATTTTTTTATATTGAGAATATAGGAAGATTTAGATTGAGAAGATAGAAACATTTAGATATATAGAAGATATGGATTTTATTGAGAACATATAAATGAAAGAATGCTTGAGATATTGTTAGTCAAATGTTGAGCGCTTTCTGCTTCAGAATGATTTACTAATGTTTTGGGTTATTTTTTCAAGTTTTTCTGCCTTTTCGTTGGGAAATTTTGCCTCTTATTTGCTGCTGAAAAAAAGCGTCCTATTCTACTAATGATTTTGCTAGAACTAAATTGAAACTTAATAAATAGTAGCCTGAAAAAATCCTCCCCGCTAGAGGGCGTATTCAAACGTTGCGATCGTGAATTGCTTTTACAATGGCTAAACTTGATTGTAAACTAAGTTACTGATTTAGTTCAGCTTAGTATTTACGAAACGAAGCTATATAATTGTGTCATTACACAATAATAATTATAATAATAATAATATATACATATATATATCGTGTAATGAGAGTGTTCGACTCTTTGCTTGTGCATAGATAAAAAAAAACTGTTTTTTTTTTCTTCAAAAGTGTGGCAAAATGTCGACTATTTGGCCCAAATGGTTTCAGCACAATGCTTCGGTAAAAAGCTTAACGACTAGTTTGATTGATGAGTTTATTTTCTTTTTTTAAAATTGAATTCAAGCAGTTCGCCGTAATCGTTTGGTTGTTTTATTTTAGTTCTATAAAATACTGAGATGTTAGTTCTTTATGGGTGTCGTGTTTTAATAAAGAAGTTCATTTTGTTAAGATAATTACAATTCATTTTTATTTCTAAGAATTTTTTTGTTCTTAAGTTTATTTTATTGTTGAATAATATGCAAATTTATATGGATGACATGCACCATTAATTCTCTCAAATTTATAGAGGAAAAAATACGGAAATGTAATGATGTAGAATTTTTCGTTTCTTTGTTTCTAATATTTTTTATCATGTAACAAAATGAAATAAACAAGAGTAAATAAAAATATGACAGAAACACATTTTGCGTACAATGGAACTAAAATCTAAGAAATTTAAGGAAGCTAATGATTTGGAACTGATTAAAGAATTTTATTTTCTACATAAATGCACAGTAGGAAAAAATTTCAAGACAATAACGTAGATTTACGCAATTCTATCTTTATTTAGAAATTTATATCGTAATGAAGCAAAAAAAAATCACATATGGAATTATAAACCACAGAGAAGTAGCATTCATTCATACTTAAAATATAATCACATGAAGCAAATAAAAATATCATAGAATATGATAGGGAGCATGGCCTTCGGGCAGGGAAAAATTTTAAGAAAAGAGTCGCAATGACGCCTGAGGGGATTATCCTTAAGTATTATCATTCATGGTAATTACTGAAATTGACAAAATAAGCTTATCAGAACAAAAATCAATATAAATTATAATACACTATCGATAACAATAAGCTAAAACGTAAATCAAAATTTACTATCGGGTAGTATATCGATACTTTGTTTCAAAACTATGTTACTATTATCATATTTATCTCAAATCTAATATAATTATGAAAGAGTGGTAAGGTTTTTTTTTAATAAAGTAAAAGTCTAGTCTAAAAAAAATCCTGCTCTAGACTATTCTGCCAAAAAAAAATTTCTAAAAGAATTACTCTATAGTAAAATGTCTCAGAAATTGATTACTTAATAAATGACATTTAATCTTTTATGAGAATTCCATTTAAAAAAGATATGATTTATGACTTAATTCAAGTTCAAGTATTCTAAAAAAGGGAGATACTTGACATGAAATTGAATTTTTTATTCTTTTTGAAACGAATGAATTCGAGTAGTTGTTTCCTTTTTAAAGCAAAAAAATCGATGCAATGTGTAGTGTTTTTTTGAAATTTAATGTGGTTTTGTAATACTCGTAGTAGCTTAAAACTTTAACGTCTGTGTACGGTGTTTTTAAGAGATAAGTTCTTAGTTTCACAACTACATACGGTTACTTCATTTATAAATTTTTGAATTATTTATTTATTGCATATAATAAGTTTTAACTTTTCGTTTCTTTTAAATTGTAGTTTTCTTACTCGGCATTTTTACATTTATAATGAGATGTAAAATGTGTAAAAAAATACTTATCATCCTTAATTTATACCCAGAGATAGGATTTTCATCTATTAAGATTTTTTAAAATAGATTGAAGATTTTCAAGATTTACTGAAAAAATTTATTTCAATAAAGCAAAATAATTTTTAAAATAGACTAAAAAATAGAAATAATTTTTTAATTTTAACAAACTTTACAGGGAAAAACATCACTTTCGTTATAAACTTTCCATTACCGCTGAAATTCCCCTCATTGTATTTTTGCAAGAAATGATAAGGTTTGGAAAATAAAAAAAACTATATTGTTTTTTTTGTAGTTTATTTGAAAAACTTAGTTTTTAAAATTATATTTTTCTGTATATCCCGAGTTACATGCATTATTAAAAAAATAAAACTCTTTCAACAGAAGTATGAATTTTATGTATTATTTTTAATATTCTAAACTTTTATTGCTTCCATTGTCCATATTTTTTTCAGAAGTCTTCAGATCTAAAAAGTTTGTTAAAGCTTTTTTTTGTATTTTAATTTCGTTTGACGAAACCTTTCATAATTTTTTGTATCAATTTATAAAATCCGATATTTCCGCAATAATGGTGAGGTCTAAAATAAAATTATTTCCTCTTTAATTTACTTAAAACATGTAGATGTCAAAAATGTTATTTTATTGCTTTTTTTAAAGCCTAAGTTGTACGCACTTTGAAAACAATAAAACTTTACTAATAGAAGTAAAAAAAAAGTATTTTAATTGCTCACATTGTAAAACATTGAAAACTTTCATTGTAGATATTTTATTCGGAAATCAAATTTAAAAAACTTTTCTTGCAATTTCCATTATTTTCGTCTAACAATTTATGTATCTGCACAAAAAATGAGGAGGATCAGAAGGAAAGGAAAATTTTCTTCTTTTTTAATTTATTTGACGAAGGTAGTTTTAAAATTTTTTATTTTATTACTTTCTTCTTTATAGGCCAAGTTGCTTGCAGTCTAAGAAACAATTAACAGATGTATGAAACATATGTAGGAAATATAATGCATTTAAATGCCGCACATTACATATATTTATCGCTTCCACTTTTTCAATATTTTATTCAGAAGTTATCAAGTCAAAAAACTTATTCCTAAAAATTTTTTAATGAAATTTTTCATGATTTTACTGAGAAATTTAAGAAAACTTCTAACTCTAAAAGAAATGATGAATCCCGGAAAGTTATTATTTCTTTTTTAATTTAATTATAAAATAAAGTTATTTTTAAAAAAAAATTAATTAAAAAAAGGTGTTACTAAAATTTGCATTTTATCCTTTTTTTCTATGCTTTAAGTTGGATACATTAATAAAAACAGTAGAACTCTATTAATAGAAAAATAAAACCTTATATATAGATTTTTTTCAACTAAACCTTGCATTATTTTAGTGTAGCAATTTAAGAAAACCAGAATCTCTACAAGAAATGATGAGTTTTGGAAGAAAGAAAAGTTTTTTCGTCTCCTTTTGAATTTCTTATTTTATTACTTACTTACCTTTATTGCCCTATACATTTTTAAAAACAAAAATGCTCCAATAAATGTTTAAAATTTAAGGTATTAAAATTTTTTGCTCTGATTCCATTACGTTCCATTTATTCAACAGCAACTAAGTCTAAAATTTTTTTTTCTTAGACTTTTTTTTAAACAAAACCTTCCACTATTCTTACGTGCCAATTTATGAATACCAGTATCTATGTAAGAAATGATGAAGTCTGGAACAGAGGGAGAGAGAGAGAGAGAGAAGGGAAAAAGAGAAAAAGGCAGAAAAACATTCAATTTACCTCGCCAACTCTTCTTCCAAAAGAAGATGCAGGCAAAGGAAGAAGATAAGAAAAGGGACTTCCACTGGCAGTTGGCGGATTCCGTAAATCTCATTATCCTCTGAAGGCACATTAAAAGCATCATAGTTGCTGGGAAAAACATCTGAGGGAATTCCTTTCTTTTCCCACTGGTCGAGTTGCGAGAGAGGAAACTATATTGACAAAGTCATAGGCTGACTATGATGTCTACATTAGAATGGATCCGTCGCCAAATATAGCCAAGTTATGCAGTTTTATTTACTTATTGCATACAGAGTGTGTCAATATCACTAAGTATTGTTGAATAAGCCTCTTAGTGTGTTTCTTTTACATTTATTCTTATTCGCTGAAGGAACGTTGAATAAACGTTCCAGAGAGGTTACAAGTAATTTTCGTGAATTAATACTAGGAATTAAGCAACTATCATACTGTTTCTTTTTTATTCATTCTTAAATGACTATAGTTATGATAATGTAATAGTTTATTAGGGCGTTTCATAGGGCGTTATTTTTGTGGTGCTTTTCAGTGAATTCCCTTTAACAAGCAGGGTGTTGCGTAACTGCCATCCTTAACACGTAAGTTTTAAAATACTTGTCAATATTGGTACAAAATAAAAGCAGATTAGGGACATGAATTAATATTTATTCTATTGAGGCAAGAACTTTAAATAATGGCAACGAATGAGAATTTTTCTCAGAAATATGTAGCTCAGATACGTAGCCCTTACAAAAATTGGACGTATTTTTGAGGTTAATTCGAAGTTGATTTCAAAAACAACCTTAAATAATCAACCTCCCAGGATATATAATCAAGGTGTATGAAGCTGTTTTATTCACACTTGAGGTTGTTTTGAGGTTGATGAAAATCTACTTTAGAGAAACCAGCTTAGGAAGGTTGTTATTGTGGTGCAAGTATTTTTTTTTCTACACTTCAAGCAAATACGTATACTTGATGAATGAATAATTTCATCCGATCTAAACTAAAATTATTTCTGAGTGACATATGAGGTTGATTTTGTGAGGTGTAAATGAGATTGAAATTGAAGTTTATGAATGAGTTTATTTTTGGTGCAAAACATAACCTCACTTTCTACCTCAGCTGTATTTATTACATCTGTCACCCTCAAAACAATGACAAAAACGCCTATTTTTTTGTAAACTCATAAATGCGATAATTTTTTTAAAAAATATTTCAATTAAATATTTACATAGCTAATTATTATTATTTTTTAATCAATGCAAGAAAGAGATACATTTTTATTCTTAGCCTCTACTTTTATTGCTAAACAATTAAAGTATGTATTTCTTCACATTTTGGTAATGAAACAAAATCCACTCGACCCAAATAGTAAGTTAAAGTTATTTATTTACCGCAAAATATTTATAAAGTATAAGACATTTATTAATATTTACACCAAAACGTTTCTTTTCAAGGTAACAACACAAAAAGATAATTGAATAACCTTTCAAATATTTGCTTAGACTTGTGAAGTCAAACTAATATCCACAGTTAACAGCAAAGAAGTACGACATACGGCTGTAGCGGGTGAGTATGGTAACTGAGTAGCATGGTAAGACTCAAATATGCAAATCCATTAGAGCAGATGATATTTTAAATTACGAAATCGGACACAAAAACGTATATTCTCATGATAAATATACCCTTTTTTCAACTGATTTTTTTCAATCGAATACCCCATTTCTTTTAACGAATTCCAGGTTGACTTTGCAAGTTTACTAAAACAAATACAAATGCTGAGTTAGAAGTTGCATCAAAGAGATTTTAATTGTTGCTTAACCGTTATATTGAAAAATAGGACTACATATATGATGCACAAGAAAAAAAAATGGTGTTACACTACATTTATATGGTACAAAACATATAACTCCCTGAGACGCAGCGACCAATATATTAGACAATATTTGACATAAGCTTATCACATTAGTTCTTCTTTGTACGCTTTTAAAAGTGATCTATGTAAAAATGTAATTGGACTTACTCTCGTTGATCGGAATTTTTTAATTACAGTGAAAAGTTATGGAAAGGTTGGAAGTTTATTCAAGTAACCTTAGGTACAGTTTTATAGCAAATAAGTACAGAGTGTCCCAAAACTCATTATGCATACGTTAGGGGTGATAGACAAGCTTTAATCACAAAACTCATTGTCTGAACGAAAATCATAACGCGTTGGAGAGCGTGGTCTTCTCTTCTAAGTTTGGACTTTAAATTTACGTTTGGACTCTTTCTTCTTCTAGGATCATATGAAGTGCCTCATCTACGACAGATTCTGCTGAAGACAGATTCTGCTTTTGATTTTTGAATTTGCCCGGATGTCCGTAGCTGCTGACACTATAAAAAAAGATGCCTATTGTGTTGCCAATGTGAGACTGGCTTCTTCTTCAACGGTGAAAAGTAGACCTGAAAATTTAAATACTCAATTAGTAGCCAGAGGCCGGTGGACTTTTATAACTTAGTGGTTACTTTTTCTTCAGCCCTAACGAGTCGGTGACCGATATCGATATTTCTTCCTTATATTGCTTGGATTAAATTATATACTTTTTAAAAAAAATTCATATTGGAAATAATCTGCGGCTACAAAAAACTAATTTAACAATAAAAATAATATAAACACGTGACAAAATTTAACTAAAAATATTGACTTAAAAGAACTTTATTTAAAAATATTTCGGATGGTAAAATACATTTAACGTATACATTACAAGTTTGAAAAATGTGAATTGTTCAAGAGCTCTCCTTCCACATGAATATTTCCATCACAAATTTATGGATTTTGAAGGATCAAAATTTTGAATGGAGACATTGGACATTTTAATGAACATTCCGTTTATCAGAGTCTCTTTATACATTGATGTACTTTTATCAATTAATGATTTTTTAAAAAAAGCAATGGGAAAAAATGACCTGTTGTTTATTTAATTTAAGTAGGAACTTTTTCTTGTTGACTCATCACGTGGTGGAGATCGATTGGTTATTTTCAGGTCGAGTGTGAAGACTGTGTTAATGTTGCAATTTTTAACAGTTCTTATGATGGGGGAATTAATGATTTTTAAGTTCATTTTGTCGAGTAAAATGCATCTCTTCATTTCATAGGTTTCTTTTCATTCATATCTATCTACGTATCTTGTTCCCCATCATTCCTTGATACAGCCTACTCCATGCTCTTGTGCCTTACGATTAGAGTTTTGACCATGGATTATATGGTGATTTGTGCTTGTCTAGTTTTCTTCTATAATTTTCTAGCGTATGTACCACGAGTTTTGGAACATCCTGTACATTATTGCCTAAGTGTGAAGGATTTTATTTCATGATAATTGCATAAAGAAATACGTAATAAAAATATTCTATAATAGAAAAATAATGATATTCAATAAAAATACTCTATAATAAAAAAATGATATTTAATAAAAATATTTTATAATTAAAAAATAATGATGTTCAGTAAAAATATTCCATAATAAAAAAATAATAATGATATTCAATAAAAATATTCTATAATAAAAAAATAATGATATTCAATAAAAATATTCCATAATAAAAAAGTAATGATATTCAATAAAAATATTCTATAGTAAAAAAATAATGATATTCAATAAAAATATTCTATAATAAAAAAATTATATTCAATAAAAATATTCTATAATAAAAAATGATATTCAATAAAAATATTCTATAATAAAAAAATAATGATATTCAATAAAAATATTCTATAATAAAAAACGATATTCAATAAAAATATTCTACATTAAGTATGAAAAAAATGCTGAATAATTGAATTGCTGAAATAAATTGAAATTTTATAAACATTAATTTTTTATTTTATGTATAAGTTTAATTCCTCCAAAGCTGTATATTTTTTAAGCAAAAATCGTAGTTTTTACCGTTACTTAAAGCTCGAGATTCAAAAAAAATTATATTACTTTTATTAATCATTTATCTTTAATAAATGTTTTAAATTCAACGGAACAATTTTCTCGATATTTGAGAAACATTCAAATTTCTATTCATTACAAAAGCATTTTAAAACTGAAAAACTTAATTTTTACAATTTCCTGAAATGTAACATTTCATTTATCAAACGCAGTTTTGATCAAGAAAAAGAAAAGGCAGGGTAAAGTAGACACATTTCGATTCGTTTTTTATATCCACTTTCAGTTGTGTAGAAAAATTCAAAAGCTTTCGAAGCACTTAAGAAACCAAAATCAAGTTCCTATTTAATTTCAACCAATCGGACGTCAGCCGTGGTGAAATAATTGCGCAGTTTATTCAAGAAATTGGATATAAAAAAAAACTATGTATTTTTTTTATTGATTTTTATAAAAAAAGTAAGAGAAAAAAATAGAAGAAGAGTAATGACATTTTTTTCTTCTTTTAGTATGAATGATTCGGAAAATTTAATTTAAATTCTACGAGTGCTCTAATTTAACAAATTAGAAAACAATTTTTCTTTTTGTTTCAAGTTGGTTAAAGTTCAATTAGGGAACCTTTGGTGCTTTAACTAACATTGGTTTGCTTCAGCTTTTTTCAAATGTGTGTGTGTGTGGGGGGTATTAGTTTCATATATATTGAACTAATTCTTGCGATTGGCTAAATTAGTGTCTCTATATCCATACTACATAAAATAAAATAGTCTAAAATAGTTTTTCGTTGTTTTTGGTGCATTATTATTGGTTAGAAAAATTACTTGATAAGTATCTTGAATAATAATAAAAATATATGGAAATATTTATTTGGTAATCAGTTAATAAATGTTATAAAGATATTTCTCTACTAATTATTTATTTATATCATATTTAACTGCATTTTTCTATTTTATAGAGATGTCCAAGTTAGAGGCTGAACTATATCTTTGAGTAGAATCAATCAATCAACTGTCGTAATTTTGTGGTAGTGAAAGGCAACCAGCTGTTTGCACTATTCCTGTTGGACCATGCATATAGCCATCGAAATAGAAACGCATTCCTATTGGTTGCTATCTAACTAATCACTGATGAATTACCAATGGACATGTAAGTAAAGTGACGTCAGCGTATGCAGCTATATTCTGTTTTGATTACAGAGAAATTTAATACAGATTTCTTGAAGATAATTTCTATTTTGAACTGTTATACTATTTATACTTAAATTATTTCAATAATGTTTAGATAATGATAAATAATAAACTAGTTCAATAATGTCAGATATAGTGTAGTACATTATATAGAAGCTTTTATTTAGAAATATATAATTTATAAATGCTTTTATTTTCAAGACATATAAAACAAATGACCAACAAAACTTATTTATGAAAATAATCTCACTACCTATATGTGTTCCTTTCTAGTTTACTTGTTATTAGGAGGACCGGAAAGTAATGTCGTTTCTGTGCATTCGATATTTGTTATCAAGATTTTGCTTTTAATCAATAATGTATTCACCTTCGTTACCAACAACCTTTCAATGCTGGATCGAAAATGAATCGAAATGGGTCGAAAAAAAAGAATTGGTTTCTAAGACTAACGAATATTTAATGCGCCGAAACGACATTACTTTTAGTTCCCCCTAATATATCTGCTGCCACTCAATCAAGGAGAAATTACAACTTAAAAATTTACAAAAATATTCTGTGGTGCTTCTGTTTGGAAAATGATGCCACCACACTTTGTTATATACTCTTAATATTATTTTATGGTATACTTGCAAGCTACGACAGTGTAGGTAAATCGTGGCATTTGTCGAATCAGAAGCCAATCTGGTTCGACGCATACGCGTGACGTATGCAGGACGTACAAGCGTGATATATGCAGGCTTACAGGCTTACAGGTAAGCAAAATTGAAGACTAAAAAAAGTAGTATTCCTTTATTATATTAAAAAATAATTCTATGATATTACCTTATTACAAAGCAATTGAACATATTGAATAACTATTGAATAACTGTCTTACAAACCTCAGACGGTAATTAAGTTATATTCGCATTTATTTTTATAATATATTTTATGTAAAACTTTGCAGCAGTTAACATTTGTAATAAAAATATTTATTACAAGATAATTATTTAAAATTAAAAAAATAGTAGGCATTAATTCTTCACGTTATTGTTTAGTAATCACTTTGTTGAAAATGTTAACAAGTTTTTATAGTTACCGAAAGTGAAACGAAAATTTGAAGAAATTTGCGGATTAAATTGCAGTAATAAATAACAAAATGATGAGTTTTTTTTGGTTCCCAATGGAATTGGGATTGATTATTTATAAATTTGTTAACGGTTAAAGAACAAAGCTATTGCTAAACTAAATGCCCCGAAGTTGAGTCCTAAAACCATAGTTAATGATAAAAATGTGAAAGTAATTTATCTAAATATATATATATTTCTCTTACAAGGTGAAAAAAAGTTCTCATTTCTTTTTCGCGATGGTAACAAAGAATTGATATATCAGGTGTGTGAGTTGTCATAAACATGAAAGCGTGAACGTTAACAAATTTTTGAATCAAAATTCTTTTGTCACATGAACAAAGAAAAGCTGAAACAAGCTTAGCTATAAGTTGGGAAGAATTGAAAGGTTAAAAGCAAATAAGTTCATATATCAACGAACAAAGTGTTCTCTATTATGTACTTATGATGATTCAATAATAATAATTTTATTCATTGTTGTGAGTTGAAAAATAAGTATTAGTCGTGCTTGTTAAGCTCCTATTAGAGATGCGTTTTTATTAGTAATTTTTTATTAGTTATGGTTTTATTAGTTGAGTACAATTAAAAAAAAACGTGCTTGAAGAGATATGCGTTGATGATAGTTATGAAAAAAAACAACAACATTGAAAGAAATGCATAGGAGACGTGTCGTAATATAAGTTTTTTTTTTAAAGATGAAATAGTTTTAAAGGTTTTAGTAATTGATTTAAACTCAAAAGATTTTACGCTAGAACGCATTTCAAATGGGTATAACTTAGCAGCGAGCATGGTTTGCAAGACAAACCATAAAATATCAGCTATCTTTGAGAATAGGAAATCATCAGAGAACAGGAAACGAAGCCCACTAGTTGATTTTATTTTACATAATACATTCATGAGTTCAGATTCATAAACTATAGTGAAATAAGAAAAATATTTGATGCGTTTAGGATTAATATTAAAGTTTATTATACTTTGCGTCAACTTAATTTGATATTGTAGAAATTAATTTGTGGATTCTTGATTTTTTGGGTTTTTTTTTAGCAAATGTGATTGAAAATATTTATTAGATTTAAAAAGCTAAAACTTTTAGATACATAATTTTTGCTGGACTATTATATTAATTACTAGTTACTAGTGATTTTACTAATTTTTTTGCACTGACTTAAGAAGAAAAAACTCAAAACAAAATGACCAAAAAGGGAAGTGCATGACTAGCCAATATAGCTAAAGTTTTATAAAAAAAACCCCCATTCTTTATTAATATTTCTTCTAATTAAGGTGATAAAAACACATCATATGTTGATTTATGTCTATAACCGGCGTTGAACAGCCGACCCAATTATGAGCTAACGATTATCAAAGTTCAACTCCGTAGTCTTACGTTTTTGAACCCAATTCTGAGCTAACGATTATCAAAGTTCAACTCCGTAGTCTTATGTTTTTGAACCCAATTATGAGCTAACGATTATCAAAGTTCAACTCCGTAGTCTTATGTTTTTGAACCCAATTATGAGCTAACGATTATCAAAGTTCAACTCCGTA
>NC_092208.1:68320411-68342646 GCF_043381705.1 Parasteatoda tepidariorum
GGAGAGTCAAAAATGTTTATGCTAAAAAGGTGTTTGGCCAGACAGTCATGGCCCGTTACAAGTCTAAAGAGAGCGACTGCCGTAAACCTGGGCTGATTTGGGATAGTTAAAATATGGTTGAACCAGGTTTTGTGTATATTGCTTGTACGGAAATTCTCTGAGAGCATGTTCCGGAATTGGTTTCGGACCAGCAATTTAAATGAGTGCAGAGAGATGGAGCAACGAGATGCTTGGGCAATAGTTGTTCCTTTCTTGGCCAAGAAATCAGCTTTTTCATTACCCCAAATCCCGCAATGTCCCGGGATCCATTGGAGGACGATTTGCTTGCCTTTCAGTGTCAGGTCTTTCAGACAATCAATGCATTTCTGAATGGAGATGGATTGGGGAATCAGTGGAGAGTTAATATCAAGAAGTGCTGCTTTAGAGTCAGATAAGATGACGGCGCTAGAAAATTGGTCAGTACGACACTGTAGTTGTTTTAGGGCAATTAGAATAGCCTCGATTTCACCGTCGTAGGCAGATGCATAGCAGCCAACAGAAGCGTAGGTAGAGAACATGTGACAAAATACTCCCGATCCAGCACTCACCCGCTGATCCACTCGGGATCCATCTGCAAAGATTCTCAACCATTCAGGTTCAGGATATAGCTCATTCATAGTTGCGTAAGAGATACCTTTAAGGACATCACTAGCAAAATCTGATTTTAGGACTCCGAGAGCAAGGTCTGTGACCACATTGAAAGTCTGGTAGTCCAGTGGGCTACAAAGAGTGGGAAGAACTTCAGGCTCAATAAAAAGGTTGTATTTATCTTTTAAGCTCAGCACCCTGTAGGAAACCCGCTTGAGTCGTTAAGTGGCGCTGCCTGGGGCTCTCTAGGTTCCAAAGAGAAAGATACACAGGAGTCTGTAATATTTTCCCCCAAAGTATCAAGGCCTTTTCTTCTATTATTATTTTTTTCTCCATCGGCCAAAGTCCAGTGCAAAGGAGCATAGCGTCTATTGGGGTGGATTTAACAGCTCCAATGATCAGTGATAACCAGATGTTGATTGTTAAAATTTTCAAGATTTATTTTATAAAAAAAAAGGAGATAGATGGATCCACTGTGAAAAGTGTTTTTGTTGGGGCAACGAAAGTTACAGTGAAGCAGACGGAAAAAGAAGATATCTACTTCACAAGTAAATTACATGCATGATATTCTTAAATTGTCAAAATAAAAATGTCTGCTTCTTTTTCATTGAAATTCTAGTATTTCTAAATTTTCCACGGGGTTTACATATGAACACGGCTTTTACACCACTCGTGGGATAAGATCGGTTGATTTGAATTTCTCTAAAATAATAATTAATAAAAACAAAATTGTGCTTCGATGATTTTTTAGGAATATTGTATACTGTATACAACTAAACAATCAATACCTTGATTAAATCGGACAGTTTCTGAGTCAAACAGTTAAGCTCCTACATGTTAGAAATTCGAATGTTAGAATGTCTTACCCACCTTTCCCCTACTATTTCATTACTAAATCATACTTCTCTATGTTTGTCATACTGTAAATAAACAAAAACAGAATTTTACTCAGTTTTTCTTGTGTTTAAAATATCAGCTGAACTTTTCTTCTATTTGGTAGCAAAAGAGATTACTACAGTTTTTACTCTATTTTTCTCATATTTAAAGAAGTTAATTTAAGGAAGAAACTCGAATTCTACTATATTTTTCTAATGTTACAATTAAAGAGATAACCGGAATTTTACTACGTTTTTCTCCTGTTACAATTAAAGAGATAACCAGAATTTTACTATATTTTTCTTCTGTTGCAACTAAAGAGATAACCAGAATTCTACTATGTTTTCTCCTGTTACAATTAAAGAGATAACCAGAATTTTACTATATTTTTCTCCAGTTACAATGAAAGAGATCAACAGAATTTTACTATATTTTTCTTGTATTCCAATGGAAGAGATAATCAATGTGAGAACAATTCAAACAATACCACCCAGAACCACTCAATCGTTAAAGATTATTAGTTTTTGTTATTACTTTCTGAAACAAAGTTGAGTGAGTATTAATGAAAGAAAAATCATAAAATTTTATCTACAAAGCCATAAAATTCTATTAACTTTGACCGTGATGCTCATTATACATCGATAATTGAGAACCATTTTTCGAAAAATGAAATAAAAAAGTTCTGCGTAATAAAGTCTTCAGTCAAGGATAACTTTTTACTCTAAAAATGGATGAAACTATTTGATATTAAAAGGGTAAAAAACGATGAGTGGAGACGGTAGTGGTTCATAAAATATTCATGCGGTGTTTGCTTTCATCATATAAACGTGCTTTAAATTCGATTTTCAGCCGTAGAGGACTTTTAGGAACGGAACCAATTGTTCGAAATTTTGGCTCGATTATAAGGAACCTCTGCTGCTTATATTATTTGAGGTTGAAATGCGTTTTAAGTAAGTTAGGCGACTTAAAGTATCTGAATATTTTCCATCTTAAATCAAAATAGATTTGCGTCAATTTTATGCATTACCTTTGACAAGGCTAAAACACTGGCTTAAAATTCCTAAACTTGAAGGACGCTGACTTGCATACAAAAATAAACTGATTTAGTCTTTGCATTGAACAGATAGTCGGTGGATTGTGAGATTAAATTACGCTTTGCCAGTATTCGACTGAGAAATTTGTTAAATGAGTTTAAAATCGCGAATCTAGGTCAAATTATATTCCGGTTTATCAAAGATATGAATTTCTGGAAGGAGATATATTGTATTTTAAGGCAATGTCTTTCTGGTATAGCATTTTTTAAAATAAACTGATTAAGCCTTTGTATTGAGCAGATAGTTGGTGGATTGTGAGATTAAATTACGCTCTACATTCGACAGAAAAATTTGCTAAATGAATTTAAATCCTGAATCTAGGCTAAATAATATTTCAGTTTATTAATAAAATGAAATTTTGGAAAGAGATATGCAGGATTTCAGAACTGTGTTTTCTGGTACCTTTTTTTTTTTAAAACAAAACTTATTTATTCATTGTGTTAAATAGATAGTCTACACAATGAGATTAATTTTGCCTTTGATGGATTATGAGATAAAATTGCTTCGCTCTGCTAATATCTCACTTAAACATTAGTTAAATGTATTTAAATCTTGAATCTAGGCCAAATAATATATAATTTATAATTGATGTGAATTTCTGATAGGAGATATAATAGATTTCAGGGAAGTCTTCTGGCACCTTACTATTTTAACTAAACTTATTTATTCATTATGTTGAATAGATAGTTTATATAATGAGATTAAGTTTGGCATTGCTGGGTTACGAGGTGAAATTGCTTCACTTTGCTAGTATACCACTGAAACATTTGTTAAATGAATTCAAATCGTGAACCTAGGCCAAATAATATTTCAATTTATCAATAGGGTGAATTTTTCCAAGGCGGCATGTAGGATATCAAAGCTATGTCTTCTGGTACTTTTTGTTGCTAAACTGATTTCTTCATTTTGTTAAACAGTTAGAAGGTGAATTGTGTGGCAAGTTACGCGTAGTGAGAGACTGGCGAAAAAATTTGCAAAGCGGTTTTAAAATTTAAATCTTTGGATGTAAGCCTTACTTTCTCCTTAATCTTCTGAAAAGATTTTTTTCCTCTAAAATCCTTAAAATAAACGATCGTTTTACCTTTAAAATATATAATTATTATAATTCTATCTAAGCGCTTTTTATTAATATGTTAATCGTAACGAAAAGAAAGGATTTGAAAAATATACGCATGCAATTTTATCTGATAAAATAAATTAGGAGCACAGAATGTATGAAAGAATAAGGATTAATAAATGAGAAGTTATTCTTTTTGTTAATAATTATAATAATAACTTTTATATCATGACAGTTCGCATAGGAAACAGTTTTTATCCCTTTTCTCTAAGGACTTCAAATTTTTAGTTTTTTTTTTTTTATAAATAAGGTTAAAGTATATCTTAACATTTATATCATCTTCATTCTTATTTTTTTCATTTTTTTGTGTAACTTTTGATATCAAGTTAAGCGCGAGTTTATGAAATGAAAATCACGAGAGGTAAATTTTTCTACAAAGCGAATAATTAATATTTGGAGAAAAAACTTTCGAACTAATAGAAATTTTTAATTTAATAGATAGTTTTTAATTTAAAATAGTCCTATCAGCACGTCAAATTTTGACACTGTAGTCTTATTTCAGTTGACAGTAGATTGACCAATATGGTTTTTTTATAACAATTTTAACAGTTACATTCTCGAACTGACAAATAGCAATTTTTTTATTCCATCGAACATTTCTATACACACCTTCGTAATTTCAAATATCTAAGCCATCTAGTTTTAGAGCAACAAAGTTTTAACTTAAAGCAGAAAAGTGAGAAAAAAATACTTAACATTTCAATAACTATCGAATAAATTGGAGTTTCCGAAAAAAAAAACTCTGAGTTAATAACAAATACATATGTGCATATGTTAAATACATATGTGAACCAATGGGCATACTTTCAGCATCCCAAATTTAAACTTTGTGAACCTGTTCAACTTTGTAGACAATTCCTAGGACCTGTGGAGAAACTGGCATGGATTTTTTCCCTACTAGTATAATAGTTTAACTAGTTTTTCCAACTAGTTAATAATTCTCCAACTAATTATTGAATATTAATTTTTTTATTCAATTGTAAACCTGTACAGTTATCAGCATCGGCTGGCTGGTCTTACTAATTTTTAATATGGAGAAACAATATACTTCTTACTGATTCAACAAGCCTAAGCCTGGTTGATTTCTATCTCAGAAATTCAGAACATGGTAGTAAAAGTTAAAGGAATCAAAATGCTTTACATGGTTCCTACTTTACGAAGAGAAAAAAAAAAGAGAAATCTAAGTTAAAGTTAGTTGTGTTACAACTGTCAAGCTGAATTTCTAAAATCAAAGTGAAATTAAAAAAGTTAGCATTTTCAAAAGCCTTGCAAATCATTTCGGAAAATTCCTAATGTTTTTAGACTTTTGGAACCCTACTGAGAGAAGTAAGAATTAAACTCACTGCTTATTATATCACTCAGGGGTTATCTAATATGGCGGCTGATTAGCTACCACGGTAAATGGCTAACAGCTTGAAAAAATAATGTAATTCTTGTTTTTTAAGCACATTGAGGAAATTGGAATGCATTGAATTAATAATATTTTAACACATTTCCTTTTTTCAAACTATAAACTAAGCGTAAGAAATTTTAGCGAGCCAATTGCACAGTTTTAAGAGACAATAAAAAATTCAAGAAACAATTTGATAGTTTTTATAAATTTTGAGTGCGATGCGGGGAAAAAAGATTTTGAAATGATTTCAAATATTTTTATATCAAATTTTCTTTTTTTTTCCACATAAGGCATCTTTTCTGCATTTCGAGAATAAAATTTCTGGTCTTTTCGGATCAACCTAATGTGCATTACAGAACAACTGGAATCTATATCAGCAGATTAAATACCAGCTATGCTGTTTTTGACGATTTGGGTTGGTCTTTCTAGGAAAAAAAAATCTCGAATTTGAGATAGGTAAAGAAAATCTCTTTGCATTTAAACCCTAATTTATTTAATGAATATGTGAATGTTGCGTTGATTAAATGGGCAAAATGCAAGCTTTTGATCACTTCACTAGCATTATATAACATGTAAGATAATATGTAAGAAAAGCACAAAAGTGTTATTATTTGGAACATAAGTTATATAGCATATGGCATATGCTCCAGAATATAACACTTTGTGCTTTTTCATCAACTATTACAATTTTTCGGGAGTAGAAGCTTCAGGTGTCAAAATAGACTAAAAACGGCTTACTAAAATTCTTTGAAAACTGTAACACTTGATGATTTGCTCAGATTCTCTGTAAATTGACTCCACTCCCCTCCTCCAACAGAGTTAGATGCTAGGACTGAATTTATATATATGGTAGTGTATGAAAGACAGCGAAATGCAGATACGAAGTGCTAAAAGTATGAGAAAATTTCTGATGTCTAATTTTCAACGAGTTTTTGTATTTTACTGACTTTTAGTAATATGTATAGAACAATTGAGATTACATCGGAACAATTAAGATTTTTTCTGTTGAACTAATATTAGTGTTTTTTTTAGCTTTAAACGCGTTTCATTTTTTTCAGTCTTTTATGGTTTAGGTCACCTAAAAGTTCCTTATATTGCATCTGTAAACATTTTGAAACTTTTATTTTTATTTTTCGTGAAAATAGTAGAAAACAAAAATTTTAGTCAGGCTAGTACTTTTGAACTGAAATTTCATACCCTGATTTGAGCCAAATATCATTTCGGTTTTTTAAGGATATGAATTTCTATAAAAAGGGAAGTCTCGGATTCAAGGATCATCACCTATCTGACTAGATTTAAACAGATTTTTCAAATTTCAACTAATAGTTTTGCATACAGAACAGTTGAAAAACAATTTACTGCTAGAGACTGCGTAACAATTGCATGACTTTTTTTTCAAAGTGGAAAAAACTGATAAGACTATTGTAACAATCTAAAGCAGTGTTTCCCAACCTTTTTTGTGCCATGCCCCACCAAAGCCTTTTTAAAATTCTTATGCTCCCCTTTATAACATATACATTATTTTCAATATTAAAAAATTGAATTTTTCACTTAAGAAACTTAAATGCTAGGTTTTAGGAAAAAATCACTAGGAAATTGTTAACGAAGCACAGTAAGTAAATTTTCAAAACATATAATGAAAGACTAAAATTCAAATGCGAAGTAATTTTAATCAAAATTTTTCTATAATAATTTAAAATTTTAATTTAGTGAGATCCTTGCACTTAATGCTTGCTGCACAGAGATTTTATGTTAGGTTCCAATTTGCTTAGCTTCAGTCTCAAGTCTCCCCGTTGTGTTATATCCAATGATTTCTTTTTTGTTACCAGTAAATCATTTACAGCACTAAATCCATATTCAGCTAAATATGAAGATGGAAGCGATAACAATAGTTTTCTTGCACATTCGGTTGAATTTAGGTATTTGATTTCTGTGTCCTCGCAAAGCCTTACCATCACTCCTTTTATATTAAATAAAGTTTTGACTAGCTCATCATTTTGCGTTTCTGCAAGTTCTTTTTGATACTGCATGTTTGATATATCAGACAAATCCACTAACATTGGCTGCATCATCCATGTTGGAAAATCAATTTATTTTAAATCAGAAAATCATTCTTTTCGATAATCTTTCAATCGATAGAATTTTCAGTTGATCGACAATAACAAGTAAAGTGGTATCATTTGTTTCACATTTTTGGAGTCAATGAAATTGTTCGAAGATTTTGTTGTAAATATATTTCTGACATAACACAATAAGGGTAATGAAACCAAATATGTTCGCTTTTGCTTCAACAAGAGTTTTATTTGTTCCTTGAAGTTGCTTATTCAATATATTTAGTTTTTCAAAGACATCGGCTTAATAACTCACAAATGCTTTACCATCGACTGTTAACAGATACTTCATTTCAGGATTGTCGTTTAAAAAAATCACTAAGAGTATCAAGCAATTCCATAAATCTTTTCAAGCAGTTCCCTTTAAAGAGCCATACTTCAGTGTGAAGTAAAAGTCTCACATGATCTGCATTTTGTTCTTCACAAAATAGCTTGAAGAGGCGCTCACATTTGCATTAGCTTCAATAGCTTTGATACACTTTATTACTGAATGTAGTACTTAAGTTAGAACAGGCGAGATGTTATTAGCTACCAAGTTTTCCCTATGAATAACACAATGCACAAGAATCATTTCTGGATTCTCATCTTTCACCAATTTTAAGCAACCATTTTTCTTGCCCATCGAATTAGGAGCACCATCTGCAGCACAAGATGTAATATTTTTCATTGGTATGTTATTGACATCTAAGTAGTTTTTCAGCTCATTATCTGTATCTTTGGAGGTAGTGGGGCTTTCTAATCTTTTACAGAACAATTTTTCTTCAGCAAAATGCCCTTTATCAATATATCTTACGTAAGTTATATCAATACTGCCACACTGTTTATCAAATTTGATTCAACCATTTGTACTGAGAAGTTTCTTGTTTTCAGCTTTTCAACAAGTTGTTTTTCAATATCTTCTCTCATTTCGTCTATTTTTCAGATGCAAACAACTGCATTGTTTAGCGAGATTTTAAAGAGTTCGGGGGTCCACGCGGAGCCTGCCGCCTGCCGCAGGGAGGTTTAACTTGACGATGCCAAAAACCCAGTTGATATTTTGGTCTCCTCAAACGAATTTATAATATTAATTGGCTGCAACTATATAAGAATTTGCTTTTTTTCTTTCAATTTTAGCATCGAAATCTAGCATTACATTTAAATGGTCCAGAGCAAAAGGGTTAAACTCGTGTCGAGTTCATTTTCGAATTACCCCCTTTAACAATCAAATGGCCCCCCAGTGGGGCGTGGGCCCCACGTTGGGAAACACTGATCTAAAGTGTCCATCTCCTTTCAACTTTCTTCTTTTTTGGGGAGGCTTTTTTCAATTAAGGCTACTAACATAAGCGAAATACAAGGGGATTCAGTAAGGATGCACTATAAATCAAGAACAATGGAAGAAATTGCATATTACCTGCAACAGAATTGTATAGGGCTATTTAAAGTTTTTGTTTGGGACAGTCGTAGATGTACTATGCGTGATCACTTAGTCAGACGACACGCATCTAGCCGCAAATCCATTTCTACCCTAAAACTAGTTAAGATATTCAAATCGGATCCATCGATAGTGATAAATTATGTTTAGTTTACACCAATGTCGTAAGATTCCAAGTCAGTGTTAAGGCAAATAAACAAAATAGTCGCTTTTGGGGAATTGAGAATACCAAATTTATTGAGCAACACGAGCGGAATAATGTCCTGTGCCAGAACACATTTACCATAGCAGAAATTGTTCAAAGACAGTGTGTCCCTTCTTCTTTCAAGAGTAAACTATCACGGAAGCTACTTTTTTGATATGCTAACTCTTTGGTTGATGCCACAGTTCTAGGACGACGTTGGCAACTCCATTTTCTAACTTGATGGTTTCGCTACCACACTGGTTGATCTACATTATTAACTCGACTAATATCTCCCTTACCAGTGGATTGGACGCGCCACGGACTAAATAAATATCTTCTAGAAGAGAAAATGCCTCAGAACAGGTTGCCGTAAAAGTAAAATATGATCTTTTAGAAGTCGAAACGTAATGATTTCTTTAGTATATCTCCACACTTTGCAGTTTAGTAGCCCGAATGTAGTGACATCTTTCTTATTCTTTCCACACTGCGCAGTTTATGTTCGTTACGGTGGATTACTAAATTGATCCTGACTGAGGCCATATCTCTTCTAAAGGTGTTGCTACAACACGCCATTTATACATTGGTCAGCCAGAAGTCCTGAGTCAACACATTGTGGTTTTTTCGTGTAGGGGTGCGTAAAGGACAAGGTATTAGTCCTTCCTCTTCCTGTTTATATAGTGGAACTGAAACAGCGCATCGTAGTCACTATTAATTGACTTTATTCAGATGCCTTAACCAGCTTATGGGTTACCGTATAGATGTGTGAAGCGTGACTAAGGGATCATACATAGAAAATCTGAAACTGTCCCAAAAAAACTTAAATAAACCCAAACAATACTATACCTGGAAACCTAATATTTCACCTGATTTATAGTGCATTGAAGTATACTTCTTTATAAATCACTCTGTAAATGATGCAAGTTGCAAGAAGCTCCATGTAATTTTTTTGTTCTATAGCAGTTCTTTATAAAAATAATTCGCTTAAAACATCGTAATTCTGCCTATTCATTAAGAATAATTTTGTAATTTATTTCTTAAAAATAAGGTATTTAAAATAATAAGCAATTTTAAATTAAATACAAAATAATAAATTTATAACTATCCATATTTTTATTATGTCAGCAGCGCTCAAATACTTTCATCCAATCGTTTATTTTCCATGGAAAAGCGCAAACGATAAAGAAAATGTTCCTTGCTCAAAACTATAAATATCTTATTCCTTTCTAAAACCACTGAATAAATTTATATAAATTGCTATATTATTTTATCATCTACGACTCGTCAGAGCGTAACTCAATACTCACGACTTAAAATAAAACAATTCTAGCATTTCGAATGATTTGTTCAAATGGTTGTGCTTGAAATAAAATCGCATCATTCTCATTTTGATTTTGGCAACGAGGATTGTGTTACTGCAGACTATTTTCTCGCGGGCATCGTTTGGATTTTTCCTTCAGCGGAAATATCATGTGGTAGAATTGATTGTTTACTGGAGTTTCGTTCGCATCGTTTTGCCATGGTTGGCAAAATCAATTGTTTCATGACGGCTTGGAATCGAGTTTATTGTTTTGAGAACTTATGCTGTTATGAAATGTGGAATTTGATAAGGATCAAAATTGGAATGACAGAACTTCTGAAATGAAAGTGCATTTTTTGAATGGCAATTTTGCTATTTTGCAGTCAACTTGTCAATTGTACGATTTGAAAATTTGTACTTCATATCTCGACTTAATAATTTGATTCAAAGAGATTCTTTGAAATAAAATATGCTAATAAAAAACATTCCTAATATTTTTTGCTGTTATTTATTTATTTTTTCAATAAAGATGAATGCAAATTCATGAAAGTTTTAGATCACGCTATTAATGTTGCAAATTATTCACCGATGAACTTATTTTTTTGTCAAATTTTTTCATATTTTCGTAATGAAAAATTGTCACTTGGTTAAACATATTTTTTCATGTTCATTGATATTCGTTATCTATCCTAAAATAACAAGCAAACCCTACACGAAGTATTGCTATACTCTTAACGTCGTAGCCAAACGTGACTATTTTTTTTGACAGTCTTCCTCTTCATTAATTCATTACTTCATTGAATTCGACGTGATGGGTCTTTAGGGAATTTAAACACTTAAATTTCAGATAAAAAATTGGTGCTTCGACGCACAGTGCACCCAAAAGCAAAGCAACTTCCGCCACCTGCAAATGAATTTTTATGCATCGAAAACAAATAAAGATTGAAGGATAATGTAAAAAAAAAAAGAAGAAATCAATACAAGCGAATCATCTACCGGAAATTGAAACAACCTCAGCAAATACTGAGCCCTATTGTTGAGAACATAAAACACAATCAAGAATAAAGTCAATATACTAAATTTAGCTTAGCTTTGTTTTAGCTGTTTAGCTTAGCACCGATAATTTTATTAATAAGTTAACTGGAGTTATTTTGGCCACCGAAATATGATCATTTTTTAAAAAAAAGATTGGGTGATAAAAAGGCTGTTGCTAATTGGTCTTAAGGAACTCAGTCAAGAATCTGGACTGTTAGTAGCAATGTTTCTATTTAGAAATATTTTATAAGAGTGAAGAAAATTAGCAAAGCGACTGCTGAGCGATGTAAGTATTATTAATTTTGATCCGTTAAACCCATTTCAATAGCTAGAAACTTTTTTCATGTTCTATTCGTGATACATAAAATAATCATCGGGGGGATATGACAATGAAAATTTCAACACTTTAATTTTTATCCAATTGTTTAGTTAACAAATGTTACCCCACGATTCATAGGAAAATTGGTGGTTATTTTGTCTACTTCTCACTATCTGCCAAGGAGTGTTGAAGTGATAACTATGCGATACAATCTTGAGCATAGAGGAAGATGCTGACTTTTCTGAACATAACCACTTGGAAGAAAAAAAGAACGAATGAAATGGAACAAAGCATTAGAATAGATGAAAAAAGCCTGAGCTTTCAAGGAGGATACTTTGTGGTAGAGAAATTTTTTAGGAAATAAATCTTTGAAGCAACATCTGGCAAAATATTTGTAAAGTTTGGGAAACAAAGAAAAGTAGTTCACTGCTGTAAAAATGAAATGAAACCTGCATTTCACTGCTCGACGTTGTTTTTGAAACTCCAAGGAATGGAAGTTTCTTTTTGTAAGAAGATTTAAAGGAAGATTTTTTTTCAAATTATGTACCTACATGCTCTATTTTTAAAATTAATTCTAAAAATTGTTATCTACTAAACTTTGTAACGAGAATGTAGTAATCAAAGGAGCATCTAGTATAGATGTAATTTATAATATTTTTTTTAACTGTTTAGCTCAATTTATTTTCCATTATTAAAAATAAATTAACATTAGAGGTCGAAGTTATCCTGGCTGCAGCACTTTTGATCCCTATATATATATATATATATATATTAATTTTTTAAGTTCTCCATAACAAAACACCATATTCAATCTTTTAACCTCAGAACTAAATCTAAAAATTATTTCCCCTTTTAAACTGCTTGTGAAGTTCACGAAACTTTTACTAGAAGTTTAAAACTATCAGTAGTGCCACTTCAACGGTAGAATTAATTACATGACGTCATTAAAATTATTCCATAAGACTTTATTTACAGTGATTTTGTTTTGATTTAGCACCAAAAAGTTTTTTTGATAAACTAGTAAATGCCAATTTCTTTCAAAATTCAAATTTTGACATTCTAACTTACACTTTGCGCTTGGTCTAACTAGCCTTCATGGCGGACTTTCTGAAGGAACCTACCCGCCTTTGTGGTTATATGAAGAGAAATATCACAAAAACTTTCTATGGTTAGCTCGATGGCAAAGGCTAACCATGTGAGCGATGACTAATCTAATCCATGATCCGTCTATATCTGAAGATATTTCAAGTCGGCACTGTGGTCAGTGAGCAGAATTTGTATCAATCAGCCACTGCTGGAATTCGAACCCGGGTCATCACATTGAGAGATGAGTGCTGTACCCTCGAGTCACCACGTATTCAACAATCATAATTGAAAATTATCTCTTTTATTTCATTCTTTAAACTACGTGATTTTTTAATATCATCTTAGAGGTCCATGTTTAATAAGAAAGTCATTTCTAAATTTATTGTTTTAACTGATACTTAAACATACTGATTTGTTATCTATGTATATATTTATGCATCTATATCTGTATATAGATATATAAATATTTATTACTATCTAATGCACGTATGTGTATTTACATTATATATACATACATGTATTTCAACATGTGATAATTAAACTAAAAAAACGAAGCAATGCAGAATTTTATTCCTTCATCATAAACACAAGAATTTAAACTCTTATACTCATTTTTAACTTCAAACCATTTTTTTCCATCATCGGTGTAATAATATATTGTTCTGAAAATAATGTAAAATTTTTTTTTCTTCTAAAAATAATCTAATATTATATTTTAACAAAGTATCTATAGATTTAACGTGAAAGCTACAATACACCTTTTAACTATCATGATTGAAAAGCATCATCCCTCTTCAATTCTTTAAACTAGGTGATTTATTTTTGATGTCATCTTAAGAGATGCATATTTAATAAGAACGCCATTATTAAAAAAACGTATCCTTCATATTAGTTTTCAGTAAAGTATAAAAAAAAGAGAGCTTGTTCCATAATATTTTCTTTTCAGTTCAAAAGATCTCTCCCCCCCCCCTCTCTTCAATTTTCCCTCCTTCAATAGAGTCCGGATCAAAAATATTTCATTAGCCTGTCTGCTGCTAGCAATATATCTTTTTGTGTTGACAGTTTAGAACAGTCTGGAACATCTCGTTTATCATCCGCAATTTCCACAACGGTACAAGTAGCTGCGAAAACAACAGACCCGATCTTAGTTGCCGTTCGTAAAGTAGCAGTCCGGAGATTAATGACTATAAGAAAAGGTTGTATCGTTAGAAGAAGGATTTCACTGCATCTATGAAATTAATAACACGACAGAGTTTTCGAACGGTGGAAAAGAAAAGCCAGGAAAACGAGTTCCACTACAATTTGTCCATCAGTTGAGTAAATGGCGTTTGGTACATGAAAGATAACCTAGACATATTGAAGAGCGTCTTCTTTAATTTAGAGAGTTCAAAAAGAACAAAAAAAAGGGAAGTTATTTTTTTATTGAATGTTATTGATTATGCTTCAGCTTCGACATATGTTTAATGGAAAATGAAGATTCTTTTGAATTTGAAGGGACTATTGCTTACAAATCTTTTAATTTCGAAAGTATTCATTGCTTACTGCTTTTGACCAGATTTCTAAACCGTGATTTGAGGACAAATCAGCGGAGCGTCCTCAAAATTTTTTACAACTCGAGGTATATAATAGGTGTATGATCAGGTATATAATCAAAGATATCTTTTTATTTTTAATTGATCAGGTCGGAAACATCATAATCAAACTTGATTTAATATTTCATTTGTTTTGATAATTAAAAATAAAAAAAATCTTTGTTGTACACATAAAATATTATTTTATCTAAACATTATTAAATTCTCGAATTATTAAATTTTTCGAGCAATGGGGCTTTAACTCATGTTCCATCTACAACTGAAGTTTTTTTTACGTCAGAGCTGTGAATTTTAATTACGAAAGTATTCATTGTGCTGTACGTACAAGGTGACCGGATTTCTAAACAGTGATTTGAGGACAAATCAGAGGAGCGTCCTCGAAAAATATTTCAATTCGAGCACACTCATATATTTATGTAAAATATTATTTTATATGTGCAACAAAGATTTATTTTTATTTTCAATTGATCAGCGCAGAAACATCTTCATCAAACTTGATATCATTAATGAGTAGTTTTGACATATTTTACGATATTCAGCATTTATGCTGAATATCGTAATTACACGCAAAATGAGTGAGGACATTATTATTAAAATTTGTTAATTTTTTGTTGAATTTTTTCTCAGACGAGTATGGAGCTTATTTTAAGATCAGTAATACGTATGTTTTCTTAAAAGAAACATACGTATTACTGATTTCTTTGTTAATATTTCACTGTTTATTAAAAAAGCTTAAAAGCTTTTTGTTAAATTCGAAGATAATTGAGAACATATTTAAAAATTTGGGGACATTTTCCTTCAGAGAGATTTTTTTATTTTATATTTTATAAAGATCGTTTAATGCAGACCCATCAATATTATTTTATATTTCATAACCATCATAAAGCAGAACCAATTTTGTGTTCACGACTACCAATACTCATCTCCATAGCCTTGTAAATTTTGAACCCAATCCAGAAGACAAGAGAACTCTTGGATCAACTATTGGGAGAAATTTGTCATCGTGGACACTTTTTTATGAAACTAACCCTCATTCACGTTACATGGTGAAGAAAACCACGAGAGCCTCCCACGGTTAGCTTGACGGCAAGGATTCTATCCCATGATCCGTCTATTACTGAGGAAATTTTAAGACAGCACTGAAGCCGGTGCGAACCGGGTGCAGAATTTGTACCAACCAGGTTTCTCTAAGCCGATCACCTCTTTGGGAGGTTGTTTTCGTTTTCCAGTGGCGCCATCTGTGGTCAAGAAACAGATTAATTAAATTTTTTGTAAAAAGATTTTATTTCACAAATAATTTAATTAATCAGGTGCAGAACCTTCTTTATCAAAATTGATTTCATTTCCAGGCTGAGCAGTTTTGAAATATCATATATTCTGCATTCGAACACTTCTAAAATGAATGAACGCAAGATTATTAAAATTTGTTTATTTTTTGATGAAATTAATTTAAGACGAGTATGGGAGTTTTCATATGTTAGCGATGGTGCTTTTTTGCTTCTTGTTTGTATTTTCAATAAGACAAAACTATCTTGTTTAAGAAAAAAGACATGTCCCCTTTCTAATTGTTTTGATATTTTTTTGAGTACATAAAAATATTATATATTTTTGGAGAAATTCGAGAACACATTTTAAAATTTGGAAACTTTTTCTGTTCTCGAATAGTTTGAAAGTTTTTGATGACAATCAATGAGATTTGAGGACTCATTGATTGTCATCAAAAACTTTCATCGTCAAGATTTGAGGACTTCTGGCCACCTTACTCTTGGTTTATTTAAACCCAGATTTTTAGATGTCTTAAATTTTAAATTACTAATCCAGGAAAGAGAATTTGTCATGAATGGTTTCTTCGTTAAATAGCGTCCCCTTACGGTAGTTTTCTGAAAGTAATTGAAAGAAAAATGAAAAATCTACATTTTAAGAACCGTTAAGTCGAAGTAAATCATAGTAAATAATATATACTATTTGAAAGATTTATATTACTTCTTATAATATATTATTCTTTTTCAAAAATATAGGTTTCTTTTTATAAAAACATAAATATCTTAAATATTTATAGCTGTTTTTCAAAGGTTCTTTGCGACACATAAAATAACTATTCTCAGTGTATAAAATGCTGTATTTATAACTGTTCTGAGTTCGTAACTGTTATTTATGACTGTTAGGTTGTGTTTCATCGATCTTTGGCCAGGGCACTCTATACTGTTTTCATAAAAAATATCAAAAGCTATCAATACGAAGAAAATGTAGCTTTTCGAAAATGAAAAATGAGCTCTTGAACTATTGTAGCGTTTCGGCTTACAAATGCATAAAAATGTTAAGAATTATTAACTGATTTTTATAAGTTTCATTATAAAGTGGAAAAATGTTGCAAAATTTGACATTTTTAAAGTGTTAGTTCGTTTTGATGTTCAGGCTTCACTTCTTCAGGAAGATATTACATATAGTTCAAAATTAAAGCTATGCTTTGAATATGAAGATTTTTAAAGAGTATATGAGGAATTTTAAAGAGAATATGAAGATTTTTAAAGAGTATTCTATAATTTTTTACGGCGAAAGAGCTTAAATTAGCATTTTAAGGCTGTCTCTCCAGGGCTCTGTTGTCACATAAAATATCGCGTTTTAGCAATTTTGCTGATTTTACAACTGCCAGGAATTCGCAGCAGTTTTTCTTTATAAAGTGAAGTCTAGTGCATCTTTAGCCAGTGTTAATTTTGTCATTAATCTACGTTAATTTTGCAGGCACAAAACATCAATATGAAAAAAAGTCACAGTTTTGTGAAGAAAAACGGAACTTTTGTGATCTTACCACCGGATGGCGCTTGCTGCCTGCAAGAAAACAGACAAAACGCACAGTTTTCAGTGATTCGTTGTGAATTCATATTAAATATACTCGAATATATAATATATATTCGAGTGAATTCATATTAAATTTACTTTAAACGGTTTATTTTTGGAACAATGATTGCTTTTAGCTATTCAATTTTTAACTCCCCCTGTTACTAAAATTTGGTCGTTAACCTTTTCGTCAACTGCTGGTGGACTGGGGTGTGCTAATTGGCTGTTAATTAAATGGGATTTTTTTCATTCTTTGGCGAGTGGATTTTTTTTCTGAAACCAAGAACCGTGTAGTCATTTTATGCCCTGCTTCCCTCCATGGAATTTGAAGATATGGACGGCAGAAAGCAAACTGGTTTAACATTGAAACAAATTATTAACATTTCAAATGGTTTTGCCAAGAAAACTGACGTTCTTGATGCGGTGCTCCTCTTAGCAACTTTATGGGACCCAGTGTCTGCTGAAACGATGGGAAACTGCTTCACCTACGTAAGATTTTGTAAGAAAATTTTCCACAAAACTGGTGCAATTATAGAACATCCTTCAGATATGACTCTTCAAGTGTTCGAGTCAGGGATGGAAACTGAGGAAAATATCCATGCAATTCTCTCACTAACGGAATCAGAAGTTTGCCTGATTGTTCTGGAAAAAAAGACGGATGATGAAACTAAAGGCCTGGTTTCTTAGGACAGGACGCCGTCAGCTGGAAATCAGCGCTAGCCTCTGATTGGTCCATTTGTGAGCTTGATAGTATACGTCATCGAACGCTCATCTTGAACTACAATTGCCGTCTAAAGGCCTGGTTTCTTAGAACTAGCGCCTTATCTGGGCGTCAGCGGAAAGTTGACGCAGATCTGACGCCAAAAAAATACTTTTTTGTTAGCTCAGCGTGAGCAGTCGGTCCAACGCAGACATTATCTCTCATTGCGCATGCGTTAATAACGTAAACAAATATTTATTTTGAATTTGCATTGATTTTGTTATTGTCGACCAGTGTTTTAGAGAACAAATAATGACTTTGTTCAAGAAAAAACACATTATAGCTGAGCTAAATGAAGAGTGCTATGTTTAATGAAGAAGCTATGTTTAATGTCAAAATCAAAATCTTGTCTGATTTCAATGTGCAACAGGATGTTGTCCGCCATTGCTTCTGTGGTTAACGTCACGTTGTAATCCAACTGCAGTTGAGTTGGACGGTAATTGTAGTTCAAGATGAGCGCTCGATGACGTATACTATCAAACTCACAAATGAACCAATCAGAGGTTAGCGCTGATTTCCAGCTGACGGCGTCCTGTCCTAAGAAACCAGGCCTTTAGATCAGTAAATTCAAGCAACTTCGCGATTCATTTTTTGTAGTCAATGGATTAATTTGATCAAAATCATTGTGTCCCAAAGTAATCATATTAAGCTGAGACTACTGTATTTTAACATATCAATGCATCTTTCAAAATTGATTTTCCAATAGTCATCAGCAAATTGCGCTGTTTTTCACAGATCAAGATCTTATATTTATGATCAAAATGAGTTAAACATTTAGAGTAGTACGTGAAGGAGTGACATTGCTCATCATTTTTCCTTTAAGAATGATTAGGAAAAAAGGCTTGAATAAAATATTTTAAAATCTAGTAGTTGTCAGAATCTTTAAGCTTGTCAATGAATTGCAAATCAATTAGTTTAATTTGATAACTGGAAGGCATAGGTTGCTGACCCCTGATGTAAAAGATTAATAAAATATTTTAAGAAATCAAATTAAATCAATCTTTATAAGCACCATTAAATACTTTAACAATTTATTTCCCTAACTAAATTTTTATTATTTATTATTTTTCTGTTTCTAAAACCGAAGAGTACGAACCTAAAAAAACCTATCCGAGTATTTAATAACTATTAGTAGAATATTTTATCGATGTTTAAAAGACTAAGAAAATGCCAAATTTATTGAATATTCCAAGTTTAAAACTTTATGCAAAACACGAAGAACATTTCTAAAAATCATCAAATGGTATTCATTTCTACTAATGATCCTTTAGAAAAATCAGATATCTAAAATTAGGAATCGCTAACACAGCATAAACTTTGAAACGGATTTCTAGCTTATGTTCCATAAATAGAATGATTTGAATAAGTAGATTTTATTCTTTTTATTTTCGGAACACAATGAGAAAACGATATTTCTAAAGTCGTCTGAATCAATTTCTCCGTGGAAGAAATTACCCAATTTCAGTCGATAAATTGAGTTAATTTTGGGAAATTTTCTTCCAGGTTTGACTCGTATTTTAAAACCAATTAAGTAGGTTTCTAAATTAAATTTTCATTTTTGAAAAAAGCGAATGAGGGTTTTTTCGTATCGATCATTTCTATGGTTGATGAAGGCGCAAAAGTGCATGCCTTAAAATCTCACGCGATTCGGTACTTAGCTAGTTTAAAACATCGATTTTGTAAACTCAGTTTTCTTTACCGAACGAGATGAACATCGTTTAGGTAATCGCTTGGGTTTTCAATGCTACATATTTTCTGCATTAAACCCAAAAATTATTTACTTGTAGTCTCCGAAAATTAAAATATAATTTTAAGAGATAAAACAGGCAACAGAGCTCAACTCACGATTATAAACATGATTATAAACTCAATATTCATGTCATTCATTGACACAATCGAACAATATGCATATTTTTGCAATTTTTTCCATTAAGCATAGAAATTATTTACTTTTTTTGAGAATTAAAATGCAGTTTCAAGTAAGAAATAAATCTGACAACAGCATTCAACTCAAAACTATAAACATGGTTACTTACTCAATTCTCGTGTCCGCTTAACTTAACAGGGTAAAATTAAAGCAAATAAAAATTGATCGAATATAGGTTTAATTTACAACTAAATGTAAAAATTATCAAATTTAAAATCATTCACAGTTATTGCAGAGAAACCAAAAAACAGATTTGCTGATTTTTTTTTAATTAAAGAATAAAATAACTCATGAGATAAAAATAATAGTATTATGTTAAAACTTCCTTTTCAATTTTCGAGAGAATTTTTATTCACTAAAGTAGAAATTTTTGAAACACTTATTGACACAAAATGAAGCCTTAATTACAGAGAATGATCAAAAACATGGGATTAGTAAAATTTTTTGCGCAACTACGTCTCCAGGTGTGACATATAACCCAAGAAGTTTAAATTAATTTAGTGTTACATTTAAAAAAAAACAAAATCCCATTAAATGTTGATGAGTAGCGTAATGTTTATGTTATCCATCATCAAATTGGTAGGTTTCAAGTTCTATCGCTACTGGAGACTGTAACTAATTTCCTTAAACTTGAAAATATTTTTTCAAAGTATATATTTTGAAAAAAAATTTTTTTAAACTTTCTTTTATTTTTTTATTAATTTTAAGTTTTTTCCCCGTTTGTCGACTAAATATGACTTTGAACTTGAGGGAGGGAAGGGGGTTATATTTTTCTCTCCGAGGGGCCACGAATTTTCTATGCTCTCATTTTTCGACTTTACTCTTTAATTATAGCTTAATTTCGTTATTCATTTCTTTTTACAGACTCATGATTTTCCAGTCAGATGTTTTCATTACTAAGTTTTGATTAATCTGGTTTCATATCTGTGAGGGCGTTTTTTTAAAATTTGCTTTCATGATCTTGCAATTAGAATTTCCTACTAGTTAGACCACTCAAATTTGTACAGGAGTTCCATGATGACTATGAGTTTCAATTGTATCCATTATGCTAGAAGCATAACTTTTCGAATGATATCGCTAAATGAAATTACTTGCCAATCATAATTTTAATCATTTTCTGATAGCCAATGTGAGAAATTGAGAAAATATGTGGTATCCGATTTGGAAATTTAACCCCAGATCTCCTGTTAGGAAAAATGGCCTTCTCTGCTAAAATATAGAGCGTAAAATAAAAACGGACCACCATTAATAACTTTTGATCTAATGATCGAATCTTCACGTTCAAGGACTCATTCTTAATGATTCGAAAGGATAACCTCAAATATGCTAATTACTTACTGCAGACGATATTTTAAGTTACGAAATCAGACCCCAAAACGTACTTTCTCTGAGTAAACAAACTTTTCCCCCCTACGGATTTGGATTTCTGACCCCAAAAGCTGCAATCTTCGAAATATGGTCCCAATAATTTGGTTAGGAGAGCCATTCAAACTATGGACCCCTTAATGTTAACTTTTCTTTTTGATTATTTCGCCATATCTCGAGAACTTTCGCCATATCTCGAGAATCGAAAACTTTCTATTTACAATTATAAAATTTATTTACTCAAAGATGAAATTTATTTATCAATAATCAATGCAAAAAATATTTTTTAGTTAATTTTTAAAATTTATTATTTTATTTAATATTAGTCAAAAAATTTTTAAATTGTAAGGTACATTTTTAAAATCATTTTAAAGAATATAATTTTACATGGTTAAATACAAAATTTGAGGAAAAATCAGTCGAGCAGTTCCTGAGATATCGAAACTTTTATATTACGACTTTTTTGAAATTTGAATTCTCAGGAACTACTTGTCTAATTTCACACTAATTATTTTGGATATCAGAAATCCGTCAAAAAAAGGTATGTTTATTCAGAGAAAGAACTTTTTCGTGTCTGATTTCGTAACTTAAACTATTATTGTCTGCAGTAACTAATTAGCATATTTGAGGTCATCCCATCGAGTTATTAAGATTGAGTCTTAGAACGTGAAGGTCCGATCATTAGATCAAAAGTTATTCAGGGTGGTCAATTTTTTATTTTGCGCACTGTCCATGGAACTACACTCATGTCCATAAATTAAGGATTACGAAGTTCAGGCACAGAAAGAGACAGAGGCTAAGCAAATTTGACTTATTTGTAAAGTCTGTGTATTAAACAAAAGGTAAAGAGCAAAAAAGATGCTATATGTTTGACATAATTAATAAAAATTGCGACTTTTACTCCCTGGAGCAAATTTCAAAAAAGAACCTATTTACAAAAAACAGTATAACATGGTTAGTATGATGGTTAATACGGAGTATGTCTCCCGGACGATGCAATACAGGCCGTACAACGCCTAGGCATGCTGAGTATCAAATTATCAATCTGATCTTGGGGAATATTACGCCACTCATCAAGCAATGCCCTCCGAAAGTCCGGTAGACAGGTGGGAGGGGGTTGACGGGCTGTAATTCGTCGGCCAAGCATATCCCACACATGCTCTATTGGATTCAAGTCCGGTGAGTATGCTGGCCAATCCATAC
>NC_092208.1:68342937-68398740 GCF_043381705.1 Parasteatoda tepidariorum
GGATGTTTCCCAGACCGTCGCCAATAGCCCATTGTGCAGCTCTAGTGCGACGTAAATGAACAAATCAATCAATCAAACATTAGAATATGCAAGAAGTATACATAAACACATAATGTTAAGGCATTTCATTTTTCAAAAAAAGTATTTTGACAACAATTTTTAACAAAAAATTATAAACTAAAACTGGGAGGACAGATTGTAAAGATACTGTTGACGGTTCCCGTTAGACCATCGAAGTCAAGCATCACTGACTGTGGTCAGTAAGCGGGTGGGTGACCACTTTGATCAGCCTGCGTAGGGACCGTGACTGCGCGGTATCGGTCCTCGTTAAACTGTACCGTAAAGTGCTCGACTTCGCGCGCAGGTCGTCGGGCTACCGAAGCGGCGGGGGTGCCATCCCCTCCGCAGAGGATCAAAATTGTGATGGCTTGTCTTCGGATCATCCTCCGGGATGTTTCCCAGACCGTCGCCAATAGCCCATTGTGCAGCTCTAGTGCGACGTAAATTAACAACAACAACCTTAATTTATGGACATGAGTGTAAATAACTTCATAAGACGTTTCGAAAATGTCAATACTTATGTACTAATATTAATTTAAGAAATTATTAGAATTTATGAACTATTATGACAAGTTTGATATTTTATGACATTATAAATTATTATGACATTTAAAACTATTATGTCCTACTACGAAAAAAAAAACTGATTTTATGGGCTTTAAATTAGTATTCATGATGATTTCAAGGCGCAATTTTTATTTTAGAAGCGTGAATCGTCGAAAAAAGCAAATCTTGAGAAGGTAAAAGTGTCGATTATTGCTGCTAATCACCAAACCGATGTAACAACAAAATAAACAATAAAAGACGATAAACAATAAAATAAAGGTTTGAAAAATATAAATGATTTTGTCCTATAAATTATTTGCAGAAAAGTTTCCCAATTTTAAATGCGATTTCATAAAAATCTTTAACGCATTTTTATTTAGAATTTTCAGCCCTTCCCTATTTTAATAATTTCTTGAAGTTTTTACAATTTCTGAACGTTTTTATGTCGTTGGAAGAACGAAACTGACAACTCAAAACCTCACTTTTGTTAAAGGTCACAACTTGAGAAATAGGAATTTGTACATTTATTTTGCAAACAGAACGACATCAAGAATTTTTTTTAAAATTTACAATATTTGTATGGTTTTTAAGATGCTTTGGATAACTTTAATTTGGTTTTTAGTAATGGGTTTTAGTTCCATTTTAATACCATTATAAATGAAAATGACCCTATTAATGTTAGTAATTTGTTGGAATGCTGATCTGAAATAATTTTAATTCATACCATCTCAGCACGAGTTAAAAAAGGTAGTAGTAATTATTCTTAGTTGATATGAATATTGATTAATAAAAATATTTTATTATCAGCATGGCTGAGAAAAGCAATAATGCGACTGTGAGTGATGTTCTATAAAAATGGTCGTACGAGTAGGTTGATATAATTCAGTGGTTGAAGGCCTGACATTGTTAAAGACTGTGGTTCGATCCTCAGTGAGGGTTGGAAACTCGCCCAGCTTCAGATCTACTCGTATCAGTTAGACTGGGAAGTAAAGCAGATATTGTGGTCCAATTGCAGTATTGCAACACGATGCCCATTCCATCGTGCGATATTCTGACAACATTGACACAATTATACCGTTGTGAATGAAATTGCAGATTCTTAAACATCATTCAACCATTGCAAAGTACCTAGCCCGGTTTTTCATGGCTCTGTCTTTGAGTGACCATTGTAGGAATGTCACGTAATTTTAACCCTGGTCAGACAACGTGGACTACACCTGAGCTGGTACGACTGTTACCAAACTTCCATACCACAACCAACGAGTTGGCTTTCAGACACGGCATATTTAACGTGCACCTAACTATGGACACCAGCCGGTTATTTTGTTGACTGTCAGGATCGAACTCACTACCCCCGCTTTCCAACTAATTGTGTGAGTGACGCCTTAGTCGACTGAGCCACTGGAGTACCCATGTGCTGTTACAGCAGGAGTGCTTTACTTTATTTGCACGAGCGATAAACCAATAATTCTCGTAGTTAATTAGAATGTTGATTGATAAAATATTTTAAAATGCGCCATATCAGCACGAGTGAAAACGGCATTAATACGATGGTTTAAATGTTGATCTTTAAAAATATTTTTATCTACCATCAAAATTCACACTTTTCCGGTATAAGTAACCCCCACTTCTTCAGAAAAGAGCGTGTCTGGCTTTAAAGTAAACAATAATAAGGCATTTCTTGCAATAACTTGCAAAGTACTCCGAATAAACCTTCAGAGACCATTGTGTTTCAGAATAACACACACAACATAATCTCCGCCTTAGAAAAACCGAACATTTCGTATGACTGATACGATTTTTATAAACGCGGACACCTACATTCAGCTTGAAATAGAGAATAATCCGCTGCCATTACTTTTGAAGAATGCAACTAGGCTCTTGGCGATGTTTCATACTTTTTGAAATATATGAGAGTAAAATATATCGCCAACTTGCTGACTTTATCCTTAGAATATGAAATAGTGCTCAGGAAGATTTTATGGGGTATGTTAGCTGTTCACATTATTATACAGTATCATATGAGGTCTCAAGAAAAGTTGACTGCGGCCTAAATTGTATTTACGCGATTTTAAGGCGACAAAAAATGTTTCCACGAAACACATTTCAATAAGAAATAGAAGTTTTATGAAAAAGTCAGCCATTTTAATATTTTTTCATATTTTGTTGACATGACTAGTAGCCTGGGGGAGGCACAATAGGGTGGGGGTCGAAAATGTCGAACTGTCTTAAATCTTTTTACCGGTAGTGTGGAAAAGTTGTTAACATTAATTAAGAAATATGCGAAATATGGAAACGCTGAATTAATACATTTTATCACCTTAATGGACTCAAAGTGTCAAACAAAATTATAATGAGACATAAGAGTTATAAATTATGAATATTTGACTAAAAATGTTAAAAATTGAAAAAAAAAAGAAGATTTTTTTTTGATTGGCTTGTTGTAGCACTTAAAAGTTACCGTTTCCTTATAAGAATTTCTAAACAAAATTTAAAATATTATCTTCTGTCATTATCACTCAATATTATCAATATCATTTGTGCAATGCAAACTTTGGTGCCATTGAGGAAGCAGAAGATATTAAGTTACAATTCAGCTTCGAATAATATCTTTTGCCGCATCCATTTTCCAATCAAAATTTTTGGACTACTGAGGCGGAAGATAAGTTACAATTTTAAAGATTCATTTGCTAATATCTTTTGCCACATCAATTTTCTAATCAAAATTTTCGTACCACTGAGGCAGCAGAAGATATGTTACAATTCTAATGATTCCTCTTCAAATATCTTTTACAGCATCAATTTCCCAATCGAATTTTTTGTACCATCGAGGCAGCAGACGATCTCAATTCTTAGATTGCAACATATCGATGTTACAATTCTAAAGGTTCATCCTCGAATAATATCTTTCGTCGCATCAGTTTTCCGATCAAAATTTTGGTACCATAAGGCAGCATAGAGTGTTAAGTTACAATCCTAAGATTTAACTTCGAACACTGTCTTCCTTCGCCTTAGTTGTGCAATCCTAACTTCATTTTCACTGAGGTGGCAGAAAATATTAAGTCACAATTCTAAGATCAACGGAATCTACGATTTTTTTATAGCTTTTTGAACTGCAACAGTTTTAATCTAATTTTCACTATTTTTGATTCATGCAGAAGAGTCATAAGAATTTTGTAATGATGATTGTTGACAACTTTCCTACACAGATATTTCTATGTTTTCGATCCACCATAGTCCACATTAATTTTAGTAAGAGAATCGAAGAAAAGAAATTGATTTTCGGGGTCACAATAAGCTCAGGTTTTACATTGACAGTTATCTATTTTTCAGTGTAATAGTACCAACTTACCTAAAAAAGAAACAATTTTGTATTAAAAATAATTTGAAATTCGGCTCACGAGGAAAATTAAATTATAGTAGATTTTCTACTTTCTTTGCAATTTTTTTTTTCTTTTACCGCAGATATGTATTTTTTAATTTTTAAATATATTTAACTGCATTATTTTCAAACATGCTTTAGCAAAATAAACCGTAAAACAAATTAAAGCGTCGAGAGGTTTAATTTTTTTGACACTCTGAATTAATATGCTAAATTTTGGAGCTGTAATATTAAAATTTTTTATGTTGATGTTCTCCAAAGTTTATTATCATTAGATTAAAAATGGTTAAAAAAATTATTCCGTAATGTCACTGCTGCCCTCTAGTTTTTGGTTGAGCCGGTCTGGTGGCCAAGCGGTCAGCATGCTCGACTACGAAGCCAATGGTAGTGGGTTCGAATCCCTCTCATGGCACTGATGTTTCTCTGTGCTGTTCTATGATGTGTGAATGTGGCCCACTCAAGGAGCGGATATCGGTATGTCAGTGTGGCGAGAGTAATGGTGCTCGCCTTCGTGACATAGGTTCGCAGGCACTTCAGGCATCTTCTGAGGCGGTGAACAAGTGTTCAGTGCCTGTTAAAAAAAGTTTTTGGTTGAAAAACAAAGGGCCATACACTAACCCTTTAAATGTGATAGATAGGAAAAAATGTCAATTTCATTGCGTGCCAAATCATGGACAATGGTAAAGCAGAAAAAATTAACGTACTATATTAAACATAAAACAAATGTGCGTTAAAAATATCTGAAATAGATATTCACTTATAAATCTGAAAAGCATTCTTTCATATAAAAAGTTTGAAATTGAATTCAGGTTTCCTTTCAAAATACCAAAACGGTATTTGTATGAAATTTAAATTCTTAGGGATTTGAAGAAAAAATTATCTTTATGTCTGAAACTTAAAGTTAGATTAGTTTTCGTTCAAGAATAGAAAACTTTAACAAACAACCCCGCTTAAATGTTCGCTTATTAAATGACACTCTTTAAATGATATTAACGCAAATATGTCCAAAGTATTTTGCATAAAAAATTAAAGATAAATTTAGCGATAAATTTAGTTTTCCTGAAAAAAAGAGTTTGTTACAAAATATAGAATTTTTTTTTTCAATTTTAAAGCAAATGCAAAGTCAATAGCCATTTTCATTCAAAGTAGAGGCTTTATTTTTGAAGTAACTTTCATTTTAATAAACATAGAAATCACATAGTTGCAAAATCACAAAGCTTTCTGTTCCAGACACAAATCATATGTTGCATTAATGTTAAGTTTTATTTTTTATTGAAGGATTATGCTAACAATGTTCTTTTGAATGTATTAACGGAATGTAAGATTTAATGATTCAAAAATCGAAATTGATTCAGCTGCAATAAATGCAAATTAAATTCATGTTAGAAAACAAGAAGAAAAGTAAATAAAATGTAACTAAAAGTGTATTTTTTGATATAAAACGCTTAAAAGTGAATTTAAATTTTCTTTAATTCCGAAACATTATTGATGGGAAATTTATATTCTAGCAAATAAAATGAAGTAAAAATTTATTATCAGCGCAAAAAATTATTTTTCACGTGTTTAAGTAAAATTTAAATTTTTTCGTAAGAAGGAAATTTGTGATTGAAGAATGATCAAACATACAAAACTAAAGCAAATATTTATTAATAAAAAAGAGTAATCCATATGATAAGACAAAGAATGAGATGGATAAAGTGAAAAGTAAAAAATAATAATAAATCAGATGAAAACAAGAATAATGTAAAACATAACAGTAGTATTAAATAACATAAAACAAAATAAAAAAGGCAAAACAGTAATATAAAACATAAAATGTTAATCAGAGAGTGATATAAATTTTAGAGCATTAAATAACAGGGATGTTAACTGCTCTCCTGTGCGCAAAAAATCTTATAAAGTGGTAGATATTTAAAAACAAAAATTTTTGTTTATATTTATTTGGTTTTTATTGCCAATATTTTTGACTTATGGCAAAACGGGAGAAATAAAGTAGTGTTATCTGTGTATTTTTGAGTTATATATACATAATGATGGGCTAAATAATTTTAAATCAAATTTATGAAAGCAAATTCATACATTAAAACAAAAGCTTTGCTACCACTAGGAAAAACTTTCCCTCCACACAGAGCAAGTTGGCATCTCAAAAATATAAAACAAAACGTAAGAACGTTAAAACAGAGAGTAATATTGTTGTTGTTAATTTACGTCGCACTAGAGCTGCACAATGGGCTATTGGCGACGGTCTGGGAAAAATCCCGGAGGATGATCCGAAGACATGCCATCACAATTTTGATCCTCTGAAGAGGGGATGGCACCCCCGCTTCGGTAGCCCGACGACCTGCGCGCGAAATCGAGCACTTTACGGTAGCACAGTTTAACGAGGACCAATACCGCACACCCTCGGTCCCTACGCAGACTGATCCAAGTGGTCACCCACCCGCACACTGACCGTAGCCAGTGATGCTTGACTTCGGTGATCTACTGGGAACCGTGTTTTAACGATCAGTCCACTGCGGGACAGAGAGTAATATAAAGCATAATAGTTATAAATAATAAAAAACAAAAAATAAGAAAAGTAAAGAAAATAGTAGTATAAAATAAAAGAGCAATGAATAATATGAAACAAAGAAAAAGAACGTGAAAAGGGAAATGAGTGTGTCAAAAAACATTTTGTGCGTATTATATACCTAATGTAAATACATAATAAAGTGATTTATATTCATAAAAAAACTTGCGGAAGTTTGGGATTCTAATTGTTTCCCAATAAAGTCATAAAAAAAGTTAATTTAAAATGTAAGAGTGAAAATTTGAAGTTGAATTTATCTAATTTAGCTTCCTTTTTCTCACAAAAAATTGCATTAGTTACAAAATATTTAAATATTTTTTCGAATTTGAGAAAAATCTGGAGCAAATATTGTTTTCCCTAAGTAAGTTTGAAATTCGTTTACTTCAACAAACAGAGAAACCGTACATTACGAAATCAAAAATTCTTCAAAATTGCTCAAAAAAGCAAATATTTATGAAAAGAACAAGATATTATTCAGCGAGAAAGTTTGAAGATGAATGAAAATTACATAATATAAAAGAGAAAAATGGGGAAATTATAATATTGATGCAGGGAAAAGTTTCATGATGGTGTGGGGAAAAAACGTCTTCATGTTCATTCCTTCACCTTACTTTGATATGGTGTATAAATTCACAATCCATCATTCCCCTTTACGTATGTGGAAAAAAAAGCCGACTTACAAGTTATAGAATTCAGTGGCAAATAAGTTAAAGAAGGCGAAAAGAAATCCTCAAAAGCAAAGCTGGATGAGTTTCAATATTTATTTTCTTCAACTATTTATATTCAAACAATATTTACAAAACACGTGGGAAAACTTTGAGAAAAAATTGAATTTTTATTTTATTTTATAATAGTTTTATTTACATTGAAGTTATTAGAGTTTTATTTTATTTAAAAAGTGAGAAATCAACTGAAAAACTACTTAACTCATCCTACCTAAAAACTTTTTGATTTATTCTAAGTTTTCAGAAAATAAGATTTCATTTAGATTTATTGGAAAAAGTAAAAAAAATCTTTATTTTTTAACGCAATACATAATACTACAAAAATGAATCAAAAGCTAAATAAAATCGTATAAGATTTCTAGAAAAAATCATACTATTACAGAAATAATGCATCAATACACTAGATTTCTTATGTTACTACTATTAATTGTATAAATTGCCTATCTTGTGACTCAAAATAAACTGCTCATATTGGTTCATTATAGCACGTTAAAAAGATGAGTTTTTCGTACCTAAACAATGTCTCAGTTAAATTCTTTTGATCAATTTAACTTGAATGTTTACTCATCTTCTGTTTTGTAGAGTATACCAGATTATGACATCGTACTTTGCACAATACGCAAACACCATTAATAGAGTCATCATACAATCTAGATTAAAAAACCCACATGTACACAAACTTGCATTCGAAAACTAACTATTCACAAATTTTCTTAAAAACAGTTTTAAAATCGTAAATAGTAAAATTTTTTTAAAAACTTACAAGCGCTTCGTTGCTAATAGTTACATACGTCTTCATTAATATGACAAGAAACAATAGTAAAAACAGAGATGATTAAAAAAATCCCACTAAGGTTAAGCATACTAAAAGAGATAAATATACAGTTAAAAAAGCTGAAAATGTTCTTTTTTTAAAAATTACTGATTTCCAAATATTAGATGTCCCGTAGTGGACTGATCTTAAAGAAGCGGTTCCCAGCAGACCACCGAAGTTAAGCATCACTGGCTGTGATCAGCAAGCGGGTGGGGGACCACTTGGATCAGCCTGTGTAGGAACCGAGGGTGTGCTGTATCGGTCCTCGTTAAACTGTCCTACCGAAAAGTGTTCGACTTCGCGCGCAGGGTGTCGGGCTACCAAAGTAAGGGAGCCATCCCCTCTGCAGAGGATCGAAATTACGATGGCAATTTTGATCCTCTGCAGATGAAGTTTCCCAGACCGTCGCCAATAGCCCACTGTGCTGTTCTAGTGCGACGTAAATAAAATACCAGACCAATACCAACCAAATATTAGACAACTTTTTTACTTTTTATTATCGTCACATTAGAGCTGAAAAATGGGCTACTGACGACGGTCTGGGAAACATTCTTGAGGATGATCCGAAGACAGCATACAAGCGTCACAACCCGTTTTATGGGGAGGACACATTCGCAAACCATTCATCCATCCGTTGACCTAAACCAGAGCATGATCAATCAAAACATATAATTTTTAAAGCCTGGCCACCGACGAAAATCGAACCAAAGACTAGCAATTGGGTTGTTCATACCACTTAACTCTACCGGTAAACCTAAATTATTCGACAAATGTGGTACAAAAGTAAGGTCATTCACAATAGTAGTAGTTCACTTACCTCGCACTAGATCTGCACAATGGGCTATTGTCGAGGGTCTGGGAAATATCCCAGAGGATGATCCGAAGACATGCCGTCACAATTTTGATCCTCTGCGGCGAGGATGGCACCCCCACTTGGGTAGCCCAACGACCTGCACGCAAAGTCCAGCACTTTACGGTAGAACAGTTTAAAGAGGACCAATACCGCACACCCTTGGTCCCTACGCAGACTGATCCAAGTGATCACACTCCCGCACACTGACCGCAGCCAGTGATGCTTGACTTCGGTGATCTGCTGGGAACCGTGTCTTAACGATCAGTTCAGTGCAGGATTCATTCACAAAAGAGCTTTTGTTTTTTGTTGATTGGTTATTGCAATTACGTAAATTTTCAGGCTTGTGTGCTCAAAATAGGCTTATAAAAGGCTTATCAAGTAGAAGAGGACAGATAGCACCACAGGAGAGACAGCATCCTTTTTTTAATGATGTAGTAACTTTTCAAAAGTTCCGAGTCAACTACTGATCTACATTTATTGATGGCGTAAGATGAAAAAAAGTCGAACCTATGGTACTTCTGTCCAGCAATGTTTAATCTAATAAATACTCATAACCTGAGCGTTATTTAGTTTATTTATAGTTACACACATATATACAGTCTGTGTACTCATTACAAGCATGACTTTCTAGATGTTATTTTGATCCGGGCAGACATATAAAACTAGTAAAATTCGATCGTCTGTTTATACAGTCAAAAAGAGGAAAATTATTTTTGCCAAAATAATAGTTAGACTCTTAGGCCACTGCTTGCTTGCTTGCTTTTGTATGCCTGCATTTGTGGAGGGGTGCGATTGTTCTTGTTTTCAAGTGGCGCCATCTATGGCCAGGAATTCGAATTCCGCCACACCATACGTTACACCCGTTTCTAGGGCGGACCCATTCAAACATCCATTCATTCATCCACAGATCGTAATTTTTACCTGAATCAAAGAGCGATCGATCTCCAATCCAGACCCTCAAACCAGACCAGACCATACCCCCAAAGGTATGGATTTGCTATGGGAACATGGAGGATTTTGCAACTCAACAGATTTAACGTGCATCAGTCACCAGTTACTACACGGGGAGTCTTCGGTCTTTGAAACCATTGAATTTGAAAATGTAACAGACCGGACTGTATGGAGCTTAGGAAGCTGACCAAATGTCAGAAAGATCCGGGTTCAAATCCTGCTTCGGGCATGGATGTGTGTGTGTTCTATCTGTCCTTCTTATGTTGTTGTGGTGACATTTATCGACCTACATGTTGCCCACGAAAAAGAAATCAATAATATCGTCCGTTAAGTACCACGATGGCGTATGTTGACAGATGTGATGGGTACTGGAAAAGAAAAAAATTAGCAATTGATAATAGCAATTTCAGACATATAGGTAAATACTAAAGTATTAAGTGGTTTAAAAATCTTTTTTGAACAATACTTTTTTACCTTTTAAAGCAAACTTTGCAAAAAAGTTTATCCTAAAAGTTAACAAACATTTAAAAAAAATAAGTAAATTTCTTTTTTATCCCTACATTCAATCCTACTTTAAGGGGATAAATCATTAATCAAGGCAAGAGAAATCCTCATTTCCCTAAAGTTTTCCTCAAAACCGGATGTCACTCAAAACGAAACTTTGGAGACTAGTGCCAAGAACTGGAAAAGAGGAAAGATAATGCTGTTTTAAATTTATCGTAGAGCCTCTTCGGAGTTTAGTACATCCATTACCCTAGTGTCAGCGCATTATGCCCATGCCTGGATTATCCATACATTCCCTGCAGACAATAAAATTCTCTTTCATCGAATCAAATGTTCGATACCTTTCTCTAAAAATTGGCAGTCGAATTTCGAAGATGACATAAAAGCTTCCATATTTGGATTCTCGTTGGTGGAGCGCCGTTTGGGAAAAGCCGTCATAACCAGTATAAATAAATATTTATGGGCATATTATTCTATTCCAATACTTGGTAATTATTCGAAAGGCTGGAAAGGTATTGGATCGAAGGAATGGTATAAATAGTAATTTCTAGAATGGAAATTCAAGAAGACAAATTTTAAACTGGAATTGAGTGCATAATTTGGTCAAATGTTCTCTGCAAATTTCGATATTAAAATGTAATTAATATTTTAATTTACTTTTTTGGATTTATGATTTAGTTGAGTCCTCCCATACCCATTAATCAAACGTACTATTACAAATACTATTACAAAGGATAGTTCATTCTATCCAAATTATTTGAAAAAATATTCTTTAGTATAATACTGTAGTCTTTTTAAGAAATAGCCATTGATATATTTTATTTAATATTTTATAACTTGCGTTGAACAGCAGACCTAATTCTGAGTTAACGACTATCAATGTTCAACTCCGTAGCCTTGTAATTTTGAACCCAACAAAGAAAACAAGGTAACTTTTGGATCTAGCATTGGGACAAACTAGAATTCATGGACGGAACTAGCCCGCATTTCCGTTACAAGGAGAGGAAAATAACAAGAACCTCCTACGGTTAGCCCGATGGCAAAGGAATTCTAACCCATGATCCATTTACCACTGATGACACTTTTCGTCAGCACTGTGATCGGTGCGAGCCGGGAGCATGTTTTCATATCGACTGGGAATCGAACCCTTGTTACCTTATTGAAAGGCTAATGCTACATCCCCTAATCCACCGTGGCTAGGGGCACGCTTCTATAGCACATAAATTGTTTTAAGACTATTAACTATGAACTTTCGCAGCTTGTAATTGGCGCAGTATCCTTATTTCTAGCTTTCGGCCTATAAACTTTAATCAATCTTCCAATCTTATTAAGTAGAGAAGGGCAACAATAAATAAATAAATTAGATTATTTAGATAGAGCTCTCCTCTTCCAATGAGGTTAACCGGGTTCGAATTCCAGCGATGACTGGTTGATTCGAATTCTGCACCCGGCTTGCGCTGACAACAGTGCTGACGTAAAATATCCTCAGTGGTAGACGAAACATGGGTTAGAACATTGTCATGGCAACAATGAATGAACATGGAAACATGGGTCCGCCGAATGAAATGTATGTTTATTTAGAGCAAGTATGTTTTGTGTTTGATTTCGTATCTTAAAGTATTATCTATCTCAATTAATTAGCATATTTGAGGTTATTCTCTTGAACCATTAAGATAGAGCTCTGGAATGTAAAGATCCGATCAAAAGTTATTCAGAGAAGGCCGTTTACTTTTTGCGCACTGCACGTCTTAATTTCCTTTTTTTTTATACATGCTTGACTATGAGTAATATTTATTAATTATTTGGGATGGTCCGTTTTTTTGCGCACTATGCATTGTAAAAACTCTGGTGTAATATCTCCCTAATTATGCTATTGCAAAACTCAAAATATAGTGTGAAGGAACCCTTTAAGCTGAGTTAAAACCAAAGTGAGCATTCAGCATTCATATACGATTTGAAGGGAGTAATTTAAATCTTAACACTTAAAATTTAATAATCTTACACCAAACTTTCATACTTTTGCACCATACGAGAAATATTTTCACTTCCGAAATCACTAAAGTTGGCAATTGGCGATCTTTGAATATCAAGAACCGCCAAGTAGAATATCGCAAGTAGTTAATTTGCAATCTGGAATAAGCTTGGATTTACACCACTTTTGGCATAAATGTTAAGTGCCAAAAACGAAAGAAGAAAAACCCGGATAAATTTGAATAACTTCTGATCTAATGATCAGATCTTAATATTCTAGGACTCCATCTTAATGGCTTTAGGTGATCTCAAATATGCTAATTAATAAATGCAGGTGATATCTTAAGATACGAAAACTGACACAAAACACTTACTGTCTCTGAATAAACATGCCTTTTTTTGACGAATTCAGATTCTGACCTCCAAAATGTAGGGGTAGCAGCAATCTGGGAAATATGGTCCCGATACCTTGTTCAGTAGAGCGCTCCAAAGTTTAAACCTCTTCATGTTAATTTTACTTTTTGTGTATTTCGCTATATCTCGAGAAGTTTTTAAGCGAATTGAAAAAATTTTGCTCAATCATAAAGTTATTTTATTTAAAGATAATTCATGTGAAAAATAGCTTTTAGTAAATATTTGTTATTTTTTATTATTTTTTTTAAGAATGCTCGAAAAAATTTTGAATTGAAAGGGATAACATTTTTTTGCATCATTTTAAAAAGCACCATTTTGTATGGCAAAATGCTGAATTTTAGCAGAATTAGTTGAATAGCTCCAGAGAAATTGAGTTTCAAAAATGATTGATATTTAAAATTCGATTTCTCAGGAACTATTCGCCAAATTTCTCTCAAATATTGTAATTTACCTTGTAAAATTATGTTCTTTAAAATGATGCAAAAACTTTTATACCTTTCAAATATATTTTTTTCCGATTATCATGTAACAAAATAATTATAAAATAATAAATATTTACTAAAATTTATTTTTTGTATGGAATTATCTTTGGTTAAATGAATTTTATAACTGGGTGCAAAAATTTTTCAATTCGCGCAAAAAGTTCTTGATACATATTTATTTAATGGCAGGAAGTGAACTTATCGTTCATCGCTATGGTAGGTGAAGGAAATATTGCTCACTTTTCGTTGCCTGATGAGCACCTTATGACTAAAGTCACTAAGGTGACCAACTTTACCCACGCCAATGATACCCGTTCATAGGGTAAGCCACATACGCACATCACACACAGAGACAAACATCCATGCCCTGAGCGGGATTCGAACTTGCGGCTATTGGCTTCGAAGTCAGGCACGCTAACCACTAGGCCACACTGCCGTCAGTTCTCGAGTTATGGTGAAATACGCAAAGAGTAAAATTAACATTAAGGGGTCCATACATCGCTCTCCTGACCAAACTATAAGGACCTTATTTCCCGGATTGCGGCTACCCCTATATTTTGGGGATCAAAATTCCAAATCCATTGAAAAAAAGCTATGTTTATTCAGAGAAAGTGCGTTTTTGTGTCTGATTTCGTATCTTAAAATATCGTCTACACTTATTAATTTGTATATTTGATGTAACCTCCTCGAGCCATTAAGATTGATGGAGTCCTAGATCATGAAGATGCGGTCATTAGATCGAAAGTTATTCAGGGTGTTCTATTTTTTCTGGTCCCTGTGCATTAAAAATTTTCACAGAGTAGTTTCAATGAAGGTGAGTTCATTATTGCTATTATTTCGCGGTTAAAAAGTTTAAAATTAAACTTTCATTTTTTGTTATTTTACCTTTTTTCCGTAAAATGATGTTAAATTTTGATTTTTAGCATATTTTGCATAATGGGAGAGTTTTTTTTTGTTTTGTTTTTGACTTCACATTTTGGTCAGGAAACAAAATAAGCAAGATTTGAAAAACTAAATACTTTCCATATAGCAGAGAAAAGTTTATTTTAATGTTAGTACACACAAAGCTATACAAAGTTTATGAAAGCTTTGCAAATGAACAATGTAAAAATGTTAAAAAAAATGCTAAATTTAACTACGCTAGTTTACGTGCTATGAGGTTCGCATTAAGCTTTCATAAGCAATCATTGCAGTCTTTACAAAACAAAGCTAGGGAAACCTAAAATTGAGGAGGAATTATCATTTGCAAATCAAGAGTAGAAAGCGTTCTCAAACCGAAGATAAAAACCTTGTGAGTTTTACAGGCCCCAGGAAAAAAATGTGAGATGTCGCATTGTCCTGTTGAAAGACCACTTTGCTGATCAGCATGACACGTCTCTTGGACTGATTGGTTGCTTTGACTCTCTCTAAAAGTTCACAATAATAAGTAACTTTTTTTCATACTTGAATCCTCAAAAGGATATAGCCAAACTATATTTGTAATCTGCTTAAAATTTCAGCCTGTTTGACACTTTCTCTTGTTAAAAATTTAATTACTTGCTTTAGGAACGTTACACTCACTCATGATTAAAATTACTAACAAAAAATAAAGAACTTACAAAGAACTAAATACCACCAAACAATTATTTAGAGCCGCAATGGCTCAAGGAATAGAGCGTTCGCCTTCCAGTGAGATGAACAGGGTTCGAATTCCAGTGATGGCTGGCCCTTACGAATTCTGCATCGGTCTTGCGCCGACCACAGTGCTGACGTAAAATATCCTCAGTGGTAGATGGATCATTGGTTAGAGTTCGTTTGTCGTGGGAGGTTCTCGTGGTTTTCCTTTCCATGTAGCGCAAATGCGAGTTAGTTCCATCAAAAAGTCCTCCACGAAAGCGAATTTCTCCCAATACTTAATTCAGGAGTTCCCTTGTCTTCTGGATGGGGTTCAAAATTATAAGGCTACAAAGTTGAACATTAGCGGCCGTAAACCCGAAAAATTGGGTCAGCTGTTCAACGACGGTTATAAAATAAAATAAAAACAATTATTTAGACTCTAAATAAAGCTATACTGTTGCCATGACAATGAGAATAAAAATCATCTGCTGCTATTAAAAAAGTCTTATTTATATTTGATCCACCTACGTTATGTATGCAACTAGGCAATAAATATCTTGGTTAAATCAGACAATTCTAAGTCGGACAGTTTTGTTTCAACAGGCCTTTGAATCATAGCTACCTAACCTTGCCCTATATGTTTATGAATTATCTAACCTTGCCCTATATGCCTTGAAAATCTCCAAAAAATTACTTGAATAGAATTTCTTATCTTGCAATTTTTGATTGGAATGAGAAATTGTGATCAACGTGGGTAAATCCTAAAATATATTTACACAGCCAATCGCTGTGTTATGGCGTACAAACAAAAATAATTTTAAATATTATTTTTGAGTTATAAAAGTACTCTAAATGTGACCCAATATATTAGATACTGGATCTAAAGAGGTTAAATGAGTGGGACATTTACATCATATTGTCAGTAGTTTGATTCATTTCAGTATTTGAGTCATTCCAGGAAATTAGCAGCCGCAATAAAAAAAGAAGAAGAAATGGGGAGCAATTTTTTGTTGTTGTTTTCTGTTGAATTAAACTATTTTTAATCGATATCAGATACTTTTGCAACGCTGATTTCAAATCTGCAATCAGCTTCACTCTCCAAGCTCCAGTTTCTTTTTAAAAATACATTTTAGTCTATTTTTTGTCATAATGTACAAGTAATAAAGAACAGGCTGTGGCTTAAATGCTCAAACAAGCTTCTAAGGAAGTTAGGGTACATAATGAGAGTAAAAACTGCATAGAAATCCATGCCTGGAAATTTCGCCATACATCGCTAGGAGCATTATGACCAGTTTCTTCTTGTGCTTCAGAACATGTCATAATAGGAGAAGCGCCCCTAGCCGTGTACGACGACATTTCCTGGCATTGGTTTTTATGCAATTTTTATTCTGATGATACGCCCTAACTCCGCTAGAAGTCTGTTGTAACATTCTTGCGTGCCCTCTTATATTTATTGTTTTCAAACTTATACATTTCAACAAAAAATAGACTGGGATTGTCGTTTTCTTAAAACAAATCTGTACCTTAAAGAGCAAAACTAATTTCTGATTTGAAATCCTCAAACCCAAATTTGGCAGTATGAAACAGCAAAATAAATGGAACAAAAATTTGTTCCCCTGTGTCACAAATAAAAATAATAATAATCGGTTTTTTTAAAACTTTCACGATTATTTCGAGCAAGATTAATGCATTCATAAAGCAGTGCATTCATAAAGCAGTGTAAATTATAACGCTATGAAATAGTTTTGTATTTTAAGGATTTTTATTTTTTTAAATAAATATTGTCATGATTAATTTTTTTTAAGTATTCTTTTTAAACTATTTTTTTTAAAAATAAATGCTAAATTTATTTTTTATTTGTTTTAAAATTTATTTCATTCAGGTTTATTGATAAAATCGAATACTTAAAAAATCTATTGAAAGCAAAAGTAAAATGCACATTGTGTTTATTTTAAATGCCATATTTTATCAATTATACAGGGTTATTCATACTTCCCTCCGGGCAGGAACTGGACTATCGCATTGATGTTTGCCGTGCGACCAAGGGTTCACACATAGAACACCTGTAATGTATGTAAGTAAAACTTGAATAGTTTCGGAATAATTTCATATGTTTCTTTTTTTCATATTCGTCTTCTTTTTTTTACTATAACGCTTCGAAACCCCGGAGGGAATTATGAATAACCCTGTATGTAGTTTAAAGGAAATAGTTCCTTTAACGTAAATAAAATAAAATTAATAAAATACAAATTAAATAAAATATGTTAAATAAAATACAAATATTTCCAAAGGTTCTTTTCATTAATTTATTTTCCCTTTTCCTGTTTTAAAAACTAAAGTAGTATTATCATTGTGAGAATTTTTTCAATGTTTTCTAAACTTACATTTATCATTTTTAATTTAGCATAAAAATGTTTTTTTTGTTAGTTTATTTTTTGCAAATGTGAAATAAATTTTTTTTTTTAAAGGTTATTTCTCTTTAATTTTCTCGTCTTTAAATATATAAATAACGTAGGCTTAGGAAAGCAAATCATGTTTTTATTAAAATTTGTTTAAAAAAAATTTGTATTTCAAATAAAAAAAGTTCTCTATTATTATGAACTTTAAGTAAATATATCTAAATATGTAACGTTTTCATTTTATTTTTCATTATAAATATTAAGTCGCTGACTTTATTTATTTTTTATTTTTTTTAAATAAATATCATTTGAGAGTTACAAGAAAAATATTGAAGAGAAGTTGATATTGCATTCTATGAAGGGAAATATTTCCACATTTTTCAATCATTTACGTATAAAGAGGCTTTTCATTGCTAAATTTGTTTACTAGATTTTCTTGTACGTTTTGCCAATTAAGTTCAAGAAAGTTACCAATTTTTGGAGAAATGAATTTTTAATATTTATTTCAATTTTTGAATAGAGAGAAAAACAAGAAAATAAATACTATCAAAAATTGGGCTTGATATGTTCTATTAAAGAAACTTTAAATTGTTATATGCATTATTTCGTTTACAGGTATTATTTATACACTGTTTAATTAAAGCAAATTACGCTTTTCTAAACTCTTATGTTCATAAGATTTACTAATTTACACATAACGTGCATAAATAATTTTATGCCTTAACTTTATACATCATAATATGAATAGTTCATTTTCATATTACTAACTATAGTCTAAAACTGGTTGTTTAAAGAGAGAATATGAAGGGTTAAATATAGATATATCATCATAGTGTAATCGAAATCTTATGCTGACAAAAATGCTGTTAAAAGCTATACACTTTGATGATACAGATGTTTTAAAAATGATCAATAAAAAAATAGAAAGAGATAGAAGCGAACTGTTTGCTGTGTTCTTCTTAGGTAATTAGTTTATTCGTTCTCTCCAAGTTTCAAAATTAGTTGCTGAGTTCTTCAACAGGAGGCGCTCTTCCATTTTTTTTCCTAAATTAACATCGTTTGAGGCTATAGCATTAGATAGTCTAAGGACAAATTGACAATTATATGAGTTAAATTTTTTTTAGCATTTTGTTATTTTTTTAATGCAAACAGCAAAAAATCAATTTTTTGAATCGGAAGAGCTATGCGTTGACGAGCTTTTTATTTTATTCTGAAACTCGACGAAGAAAGCGCGGCTTTCTAAGCCTAACGAAGCGAACCGCTTATTTCTGTCTCTTTTCAATTCATCCGTTCTTTTTGGGTTAACCATTAATTCAAACACTAAAAGGAGGAAACTTAGTGATTAATAAATGAATGAGTGGATGAATGTCCAATTCTGAAAACAGTTTAATCACGAATATTACTCTGTAACAAAACAATAAGATTAAAAGATTCCTTTTTAGAACTTAAAATATACCCTTAAGCACTGCTAAAAGGGTTAACGTCGCCAAGAGTGCCATTTCCCTTTTTATGCTGAGTGAAAGGGAAAAATGTTCTATAGAGCAAAGACAAAAATCCCCATTTCCCTCTTTCTTTGGAACTTAAAAGATACCGGTATTAAAATGCACTTTCGAATTTTTCTTCTTCTTCTTTTTATCGTTACTATAAAAAGAAAATGGCGATCCAAGTCTTCCATAATCATATTCCGCTGACGAACAAATCGCGCTGGAACACTAAAAGGGGGAAATTTAGCGTGCTTAATCTTTCTGATGATATCTGTCGCTGACCTAGCATACAGTTATAGATTGGTATAATATAATAGCCGGATTTGACAACTAAAGCTCTTTTCTGGAACTTATTTATAGAAATTTGTCTCCTTTTTTTAGTTTTTATTAAGTTCTCCAGTTTCTTCTATCCGGGCTATTTCTGTTGGAGGTCGGGTGGGGGTAGAAATAAGTCACGTATTGGACTCTTGAATTTTTGTCTACGTCATCGAAATCGGTGTTATTATCTTCTAGTGGCCTTTGTATCATCCGCCTTTGATATTTCAAATCAGAAGATCGTTTAATTGATATCGGCCACTAGAATCAATGTAATTGATTATAAAAAGTACTTTTTTGGTTTCGTTTATTGTTCGAATGTTGGCTGAAAGACTCTTATAAGTTATCAATATTTTTATTCTAATTTTTTTACTGGATTTCGTAGTGGTTTAATTTTAGTTTTATAATGGCGGGTGAAGAGAGATTTTGTAGAACGTTCTCTGTACTCTCATTCTCTGAAATTTTGAAATATAAGATAGCAAACTTGATATCGGATACTAGACTTAATAGGATTGATTGTAAAATGCATATTTTAATTACTGTTGAAATGTAGAAAAATCAATTTTAAATTTTAAATATTTTCATTATAAAGTTTTACTGGATTCTCCGCTTGTAAACTTTAATTTGCATAAGTTTGCAAGAGATATTGAACAGAAAATTCACATTTACGGATGTACATAGTTTTCAAACCTTTTAAGCAGAATTTTCAAAAATCAAATTTTTCATATTTTTTCTTCTTCATTATTTTGAATTAATTTAGATCAAAATAAGTATAAAAGTTATATTCAGCATTTTAATAGTCTGTGGAAATACAGCATGAAACACAGGTGTATTTTTCTACGTTAAAGGTAAAATATTCTCAAACATGGCTCACATCCAAACAATATCTTTTTAAATTTGAATTTATTTAGATCTGAGAGAAATTCAATATTCATGACTGAAATTCCTTTGATTTAAAAAATCAGTTATTGATAAATTTTTTGAATATGACTGAAAAAAAAATTTAAACTAGTAGATACTTTTTATGAGATTTTATATTTTAGTACAAATCTAATTTCGATAATTTAACAAATTTTAGTAACTACTATACTATTTATTATAATTAAAATATAATATATTATTATAATTAATTTATTATATTTAATTATATATATTTATATTTATAATAGCTTATAATTTACATATTTATAATTTATTGTATTTATAATTTATTATATTTATTATTAATTTATATAATTAATTTACTATTATATTACTATTTATTATAATAAAAATAAAAGTATAATAGAGAGAGAGAGAGAGAGAGAGAGAGCAAGGTTTATATCATCCGCTAAAACATACTATCGTGTAATTGATATCTGCTACTTCAACCAATAGAATTGGCTATAAAAAGTTTTTTTTTAAGCTCATGCATTCCAATGCTGGTTGAGAAACACTTGTATTTATTCTAATTGTTTACTGGATTCTACCAGTAAATTTTATTTTGAAACTGGCAATGAGCAGAAATCTTAAAATGGGGGAACTCTTCGTTGTTTTTTTTCTGCGTCTAATTTTTCCAAATAGATTTATATGGCAGATGAGACACAGTAAATACACAAATGCTAACTTTAAGATTCCTAGCTTTACTCAGAAGACGAGTGAGCCTCTGAGTAAAAGCATTCAGATAAACTTGCATTATAAGACTAGGTCTGAAGTAGTATAAGAATCTGATGGTATGTACGTATAACAAAATTTATTCAGTACATTGTGCTTGTGCTTTATGTATTTGTACTTCGCATATTGCGACAAAAAATAGCAAAAGTACATAAATGGATTATACCTAAGTAGGATTCTATTTTCTAATTATTTTATTGTTACACAGATGGATAAATATTTAAAAGCAAATAACTTTTTTGTTAAAAGCAAATCTTTGTTTCTTTTTAATGATTGAATAGATAAAATAAGAACTCTATACTGCATAAATACTCAATGGAGTTTTTTTTTAATCGAGCTCGCTCTCATAGCAATAACTTTGTTTAAACACATGTGCAGAAAATAGCATAAAAAGTTATGCTTTATTAAACATGCTTTATAACAACTAACAACATATATTATTTTAGATTACGTTTTGAAGTCTCACGTGTTTGAATTTTTAATGAATTGAAGTTTTATTATTTTGTTTTTAATAAGATTAAGAAATTTTTTAAACTGAGAACTGATTTTAGTCAATATCAAAAATTGTTTTTTGGTTTTTTATTACGTTAAATTACATACATTAAATTACATACATTAAAAAAAATTTGTTTTTGTACCATTGATCAATATTTTTTTTCAGTCGTAATATTCTACTAAAACACATATTTTCTACTTAAAAAAATGAATTACAACTTGATTTTCGCTTATTATATTTTTTTAAAAGAAATGTGTTGGGAAACTTGCAATTCGTGTTAGAGAAACGAGTTACAACTTGATTTTTGTTTCTTATATTTTTAGAAATATATTGTGAAAATTGCAAATCATTCTTGTGAGTTTTAACTTGTGAGTATATATTATTACATCTTGTGAGTATATGTTAGTTATAACTCGATTTTTGTTTCCTATTTTAAGAAACATATTGCGAAAATTTGTAAATCATTCTTGTGAAACGAATTACAACTAGATTTTTGTTCCATACTATTTGAAAAAATATTATGTGAAAATCGAAATTTATTTTGAATAGAAGAGTTACAATTTGATTTGTGTTTCTTTCTTCAGATTCGTATTGTAGAAAAGATCACCCATAACGTGGAAAATTTTTTTATGGGTGATTCTGTTTTTGTTTTTCAGGGAAATATTTTGTAAAAGTCAAGTGAGTATTTGGAAATTACACGCCAAATATAGAGAGATTGAATGTAGGATTTAGTGGCACAAGGTCCGAATGAAGACATGCTGCGCCAAACAGTACGGTAAAAACGCCAAATATTGAAGAAAAATGCCTTCTTTATCAGTATTGTATAAATAGGATAATAAATTTGGTTTTTTATTTCGAGAATATAGTGAAAAAATAAAATAAATAAAGCAAACATATTACATTGCTGACTTTTGTCAAGTTTTTGCTAATGTGTAGAATTATCAAAACACTATTTCATTAAAAAAAAAAATTCAATAGAAGAACATCGCAATAGCATATATTTGGTGAGAGAAATATTTTGTTGATATAGGAAGTTTCTATACACCTTCGCTGTTAACCAGACCTTGACTCTAACTCGTTAGGTTCAGAGCCATATTAAAGTTTAGAAAGAAACAATTAATCATATACTTTTTATTTAATACTATCTGCCTTCAAAACGAAATCGATGTAAGTTTTGCACCTTTCAATATGACTACTCAATTCTTAGAAAATTTGAAATCCATCACTTTTCTTAAGTCAAAAAAATATTTAAATATAAGGATATAAGTTTATTTTATTCAGATTTTCCATAAATATGTTCCTTTAATATTCCTTTTTTATTGAACACATAGAAGTTTTTCGCGTATCCTTTTGAAATATATTTATGTATTACTTTTCATACTATGTGTGAAAATAGCATGTTATATTCCAATCTTTTTTACGAAGTTTATTTAGTGATTTTTGTGTGCTTCGTATTCATAATTTTTTTCCAAATGTCCTGCTGAATTTTAAGAGTAGAATAATTCATTTTTTGAGATGTGTGTAATAGAGTTTATTTTCTCTTTTTACGTTTTTATATAAAAATTTTGCGAAACGCAATATTTATTTTAAACACCTGACACAACATGAGATTTATATTACCTTTTAGTATGCAAAAGCGAAATATTTTATTGGATTGTTGGAGAAATTATAATGAACCTTTTGTCAGTTTTCCCACCCATAAAATAGAATTGTTTGAACGAAATATTTATTGCAATAATATTTGATTCAAATTTGATTACTTTTGTATAAACTTAGACAAATGGTATAAATTCAACTTACTTTTTTCAACAAATAAATAAGTAAAAAAAATATTTTTCAATATTTTCTGCATTTTAAAAACAAATGCGTCCAATTCCCTTTAGTGGCTTACTTTTTTCAACAAATAAATAAGTAAAAAATTTTTTATTTATTATTTTCTGCATTTTAAAAACAAATGCGTCCAATTTTCCCTTTAGTGGTTCACTTTTTTTAACAAATAAATAAGTAAACAAAAATATTTTTCTATATTTTCTGCATTTTAAAAACAAATGCGTCCAATTCCCTTTAGTGGCTTACTTTTTTCAACAAATAAATACGTAAAAAAAAATTGTTTTGATTATTTTCTGCATTTTAAAAACAAATGCGTCCAATTAATTTTAGTGGTTTTCCTAACATTAAGAAGGCCACTAAATTATAATTTAATGCATGATAAACGGGATACAGAAATTACTATGTGGTTAATACAAATTATATTTATCAATTTTCATGCATAATATAAGTTCCGCAGTAGGCTCATTGTTAAGACACGGTTCCCAGCAGATCAGAAAAGTCAAGCATCACTGCCTGCGGTCAGTGTGCTGGTGGTTGACCACTTTGATCAATCTGCGATGGGATCAAAGGGTGTGCGGTAATGGTCTTTGTTACGACTGTTTTTGGAAGGCTCCGTCTTCATATGAAAATGTTTTTTTGTGAATAATATGCTACTTTTATAAGTGCTGTGAGTTTGTGACAGTTAGTCATGACTGTTGGGTCAAGTTTGGCCTATCTAAAGCCAGCGTTGTCTATGATTATTTTTAAATTAGCGCAAATCATCAATATGGAGAAAAGCCACAATTTTATGAAAATGAAAAGCGTTTGTAGTCTAGTTTTTTAATATATAAAAATTTACTACAAAGTTGCATTACATGGGCTCATGAAAATTTGCAAAAACTGAGAATAAGGTAATGATTTTGATAATTTTAATCCAGATGGAAAAATGTCACCAAATCGGTGATTTTCAAAAAAGTTTAATACATTTTAAAATATTTAAGTTATTTGTTTGTCCTGTAGCTCTGATAAATCTCCACGGCAAGATGATATTTTATAGTTAAAAATCGTTGTATTGCTTCAAGTGTAAGGCACTTATACTGTGACATTTTTACTTTCCTTGGGGACAGAGGATTGAAGGAAAAAAAAACGTTAAGCTGTTCTACCATAAAGTGTTCTACTTCACTCGCATGTCGTCGGGCTACCGAAGCGGGAATGCCATCCACTCTGCAGAAGATCAAAGTTTTGATGTCATGTTTTCGGACAATCCTCAGAAATGCTTCCCAGACCGTCGCCAATATCCCACTGTGTAGCTCTAGTGTGACGTAAATAGATTACAACTTCAAATAAATAATACAAACATTATTGAAAAATTTGAACCAAATCGGATGAATAATTCCTTTTAAATGAAGAGCTTAGTGAAGCAAAGTTCAAAACGACAATATAATGATTTTCTTTGAGGATTTCATTTACTTTGTTTCAGTTCTATTTATTCTTACAATCAGGAATAATTTGCAATAATGAATAATTAATCCAATTCAGTTGGAAAAAAATTTAAGTTTATTCAGAGAAAGTACGTTTCCCTGTCTTATTTAGAAATTTTAAACATTATCTTTACTCATTAAATACCATAGTATACGAACCATGTACCATTAAGAAAAAGTCCTACCTCATAAAAATTCGATCATCAGAATAAAACTCGTAAAGTTGCTAAGTTCATCATTTTTTTTACGCATTGTAGGTCCAAATTTACAAATTGTTGCATGAGTTTAAAATAAAATTTATAAAGGCAATATAGTGTGCCTGCTCCACACAGAAAGGTATAGTTTTTACACTCAACAATGATTTTACATTCGTATTCTACTTTTCATGCGCAAATTGAAGCAGATATAGTCCACAGTCGAGAATGTATAAAAAAGAAGAAATTAGGACGTACACTGCGCAAAAAATAAACGAACCACCCTTCGTAATTTTTGATCGGCTGATCGGATCATTACGTTCTAGGCCTCAATGTTCGACAGAATAATCTCAAATATGCTAATTAATTAGTATAGTCGATATTTTAAGTTACAAAATCAGACACAAAAACGTACTTTTTCTGAATAAATACAACTTTTTTTCTACTGATTCGGATAATGGACCCACAAATTATAGGGTGTTGCGATAATCTGGGAAAAATGGTCTCAAATGGTAAGGTCATAAGGAGTGCAGTCGAATCGAATTTTAAAATCACGACTTTTTTAAAAATTATGACTTCTCCGGAACTATTTAACCGATTTCGTACAAATTTTGTATTTTGCTTTGCAAAATTTTATTCTTCGTATTTAAAGATACTTTACCATTTTACAATTAATAAACGGTAAATAAGTAACATTTATTTTGAAAACAAGCTAGTTACCGTTTTAGAATTAAAAAGCGGTACTTAAGTTAAATTTATTTTTAATAAGTAAATAACCGTTTCCCAATTAATAAACGGTAAATATTTATTTTTACGCACTGTCTGTTTTCACTAAAGCCAATAAGTTCTCACAACCAATTAAGAGTCACTGAAGAGTCAATTTAGGTAATTATTGTTTTTTTTTAAAGAAAATAGTTAAAAAATTAGTGCCTATTAATAATGACAGTTTTTAATTCATAATAATAGGATTAATTAATCCGATGACAGAGATATTTGTTTGGTTTACACTTGACCAGAATTCTCTACAGTGCTAATTTTTCAAGCTACATGGCTATTGTCCGGTATGCATTGGATCGGTTTTCCTTAAAGTGCTTTCTTTAAGAGCCACTAATCTGTATTTCATTTACTGAAACTTTTTAAGGTTAAGTGCCACTGCTTGGTATATATTTGCCCGGTATTTCCTACGCAATTTTTTTCAATGGTAAGTACCATTACCGAATATTCACGAAATTGAAGTTGTTTTAAAAAGTTACAGTAAAATTCGTGTATCATAAAAATTGATTTACTAAAAGGAGAATAGAGAAAATGTAGTTGCTTTTTTTATTGATAACCATCTTTAAGCATCGTGTAAAGACGGAAGGAAGAGAAAAAGTAATAAAATGCTTCGTTCTCCGTGATTCAGATTTCTTTGGCGACAAGATTGATTTAGGTAGCTCAATTAAAATATTCCGGATTTATTAAAATTGGAAAATCACAAAAGCAAATAAATTTTTAATTAATATAACTTGTAGCTTCAGATCTTCCTGAAATTGACGTTAGAGCAGCGCATGAGCAATTAATTTTTGTGAAAACAGTATTGTCATGACTCTCGTGATAATAGTCAGTGACAATTTTAATATAAATCCTATGTAAAACTTGTTATCCTCATTTAACCCATTTAAATAATTAAAATAATGAATACAATGTAATTATTTATAATTCTAAAGCAATACTAGGAATAAACTTTTCGCAATATTTATTTGGCGAAAAAAGGGGAAGTTTAAATGGTTATACCAAGCAAAATTATTAGGTTTAAATTTTATCCCAATCGATCTGGAAACTAAGTCTGTAGAATTTAATCTGTGTTATTCGATCAACAAATACAGAGGGGAGATGAAAGGCATCAAAAAGACGATGAAAACTTACAGGGGAACATATGGTTTCAAAATCACAGTAAAAGAGAGGAAATTTAAAAAAAGAAAAAAAGAAAAAAGAACGAGTGTAAAATACATAGAAGACGAAAAGGTGGCGACATTAAAATTAAGCGACTACTATTCATTTTAAAGCACTGTGAATCAAAGTCAGCGAATCGTTTTTGCGTCGTTGTAGACTGTGCAATGACGTCAACGGTTGCCATTTCGAACCTAACAACTCAAATTAAAAAACAAAACAAATAAGTATTTAAAATTAAATAAATCGCTATAATCAATACTATCTTTTTAAAATATCAAATAAATCGTTAGCCAGTTTGTAACATCTTTTGCTGAATTTTAGAACTTTGTGTAATATATAATATTCACAAATATTATAAATTTACAGCAAAAAGGAATTAGCTTTATGAAAACATTAACTATAACACGTAGGCAAAATCATCTAGTTAATGAAACAATTTTCAACGATAGTTTGAGCATTGAAAATTTATTTGGTTTGGAGAAAAACTTATTTGTTAAAGCAGACAAACATAAAAAAAAAACTTTTCGGAATAAAAAAAAAGAACTAAAATTAACTTGTGAGAAAGATAGGCCTGAATAAATATTAATTTATGGAAGTGACTTGTTTTAGAACATACAAAAATATTAATTTTACGAAATGTTTGAAATTTTATGCGCATGGATATCAATTTTGGATATCATGGATATCAATCAGTTGATATAAAATGAAAATATTTATTTTAAATTAGGCAAAAAATTTTTATATATACAGTAATGTTTGATAATAATATTTGAATTGAATGAATTCATTATTTGCTAAAAATATGGAAATAGCTGAATCATGTTTCAGAATAGTTCTAATAAAAATTCTTTTAATTTCAAATCATAATAGAATTGTCAGTTACCATTCGTAAATAAATATACTCAAGGCAACTTTATAAAATTAGTTACCCAACTGTAATAATATTTTCTTTCAAATTTTCAAATTCAAATTATTTTCTTTCAAAAAGGAAATAACTGTTTTAAACTACGTGGATACAATATAACAGACATTATTTTATTTATTAAAACGTTAGTTTTCGAAGTTCTTATTAATAATTTTTTTCTTCATAATTAACTTAAATAACTTAGTATAAATGGGTGAACCAGGTTAATTTTGTCATTAAAAACATTTATCTGCATGAAATATTAAAACTTTTAAATTAAAAAAATTTAAATCATAATAATTCACAAAAATTAAAGCATTAGTAAAGAAGTATGGACAGAAATGGCTACAACAAAAGAAGACGCTTTTTTAAAGTTAAATAAATGGAATGATGGCATTTAAACGCTCAGCATAATTTGTAAAACTCGTAACAATACATTTTTTAGACATTTTGCAAAACTTCATAAAACATACAATTTTATTTAAATTCATAAAAAAACACACTTACAAAAATAAATTCACCTAAAAACAATTTCTATCTGCAACCGCTTTTTCATTAAAATGCATTAAAATCCTAATAATAGTTCACAAAAATATTAAAGCATTGTTAAAGAAATATGAGCAGAATTGTTACAGCAAATACAAACATTAATTTAAAGTTATATTAGCGGAAGAGTTACAATTTAATGCTCTGCATAATCAACAAAGCTAACAATAATTCCATATCTTATTTTAGACATTTTAAGTTGCTTTATAAAACAACGTACAATTATATTTAAATACATAAAAAAAGGCACGCTTACAAATTATATTCATCTAAAAACAATTTCTATTTCCGAGCACTTTTTCATTAAAAGGCATTAAAATCCTAATAATAATTCACAAAACAAATTAAAGTAATGACAATGAAACATTGTTGGTTATTTTAATAGCGTAAAAGGGTAATGTCATTTTCAAGACATCTGAATCTTCCAGTTGGAGAACGTGTCTCAACACCATTAACGGCGGTTAGGTGTTTAAATCTCGGCGTCAATTAAATCTCCTTTTCGGGATCCATCCCCACCCCTCTAAATGGACTAATGCAGATATAAAGGGTTTGGTACTGGTATTTATAGCGGGGTGTGACGCATTGCAGGCGGACGATGGGGAAAAATTCGTGACCTCCAGACATAAACTTCTAGAAATTAGAAATGAAACCATAAATTCTGTAGAGAAAAGGAAAATTTAAAGGGATTTGAGAGTTTCTTGCATTTTATTGTTGCTTTCTTTCACAAATAAATATTTGTGTATGATTAGGGTTAAGATTAAAGGGTTAGTTTTATTAAAACGATTATCAACAACTATTATTATTTATGCATAAATATGGCTGCCTAATGCTAAAATGTTGATTATTTATGCATAAATATGGCTGCCTGAAACTAAAATGTTGATTTTTTATGCATAAATATGGCTGTCTGAAACTAAATAGTTGAGTATTTATGCATATATATGGCTGCCTGAAACTAAAATGTTGATTATTTATGCATAAATATGGCTGCCTGAAACTAAAATGTTGGTTTTATATAAATAATTATCGAACTTCTTAGATTAAGTTCAAGCTTTCATTTTCCATATATGGTGGTAATTTGTCTGAGACTAAAATGATTGTTTTGTTTGAATGATTATTGAACTTCTCAGCTATAGTTTAGTTATTCCAGCTATAGTTTAAACTATTATTATCTGTGTATGGTTATGGCTGTCGAAGACTAAAATGTCGGTTTAATTAAAATGGTCATCAAACTCTTCCGCTTAAGTTCAAATTATTATTATCTGTATATAATTACCTGTCTGAGACAAAAATGTTGGTTTCCTTCAAATGATTATGGAACTTTTCAGCTATAATTCAAATTATAATTATCTGTGTATGGTTTTGGAGGTCTGAGACTGAAATACTGGTTTCATAAAAATGATTATCGAAATCTTCATCATAAGTTTCAACTATTATTATTTGTGTATGATCATTTATAGGAAAAAAATGCTGGTTTCATTTGGATGATTATTGAACTTTTCAGCTTACGTAAAACCTATTATTTTCTGTGCATTGTTATTTGTCTGAGACGAAAATGTTGTATAGTTTAAACGATTATTGAACGTTTGAGCTATTATTCAAACTACTATCATCTGCATATGGTTATGTCGGCCTGAGACTAAAATGTTGGTTTAATAAAATTATTATTGAATTATTTAGCTTACGGTAAACTATTATTTTCAGTGTATGGTCATTTGTCTGAGACTAAAATGCTGATTTCGTTTGAATGATTATTGAACTTTTCAGCTGTAATTCAAACTACTATTATCTGCGTATGGTTATGTCTGTCTGAGACTAAAGTCTTGGTTTTATGAAAATGATTATCGAACTCTTCAGCCTAAGTTGCAGTTATTATTAGTGTATGGTAGAGTCATTCGTAGAATATAATGTTAATTTTGTTTAAATGATTATTGAACTTCTCAGCTACAGTTTAAACTATCGTTATCTGTGTAGGGTCATATCTGCCTTAGATTAAGATGTTGGTTTTAATGACATGATTTACCAACTCTTTACGCTAAAGCTATTACTAACGACTCGATCAAATATTGAAAAATAAAGGTTTATAAACTTCGTTTGGCCGTTTCTGCCGACTTGACGACAATGGTGGCGACTATTTCGCGACAAAATGATTCCAGAAACTTTGAATTTCAAAGAGATAGGACCAATATTTACGAAATCATATGAAAATCGTCTATAGAATCATGTAAGTTCCGGGGTTTTGTCTGCAAGCTAATATAAAAAGGCGGTTGTGTTATTATGTCTTAACATCGAAATGCTAGTAGATGAATTGCTCTATCTTCCAGTCGTTCTGATGCTACTTCTCGCAGAGATATCTCGCCATCAACATCAACATCAACATTTAATGCAGCTCTGTTAAAAATGATGCTCAGACACCGAATGGTACTGGCAACTCGTACGTCACTTCCAATCATTGCAATTTTTGAAAAATAGCCCACTGCCATGATTCCTGAAGTTCTTGTCGAATTATTGACGAAGGTAACCAAGATCACCAATGTTGAGGATTGACGGAAACAAAAAGAATTCATTGAAGAAACGAAAAAGAAATCACTGAAGCCCTAAATGGAAAACATCCAGAGACCCAGAAAGTCCAGAAACAGAGGTCCTGACCCAGAGATTTTTACGCCGGCCAATTCTGTCCCAGAACGGCCGCCGTCACTGTCTCCAGTCGTCGAGCCAGCTCCGATGGAAATGGGCACTCCCGAAGAGACTTTTAAAAACTTAATCCAGCTGGCGTAAAGACAGAACAGATTTCCATGGAATTAGTCAAAATACATATTGAAACTGCAAAAATTATCCAGTTCAAACGTCGAGTAGGCAGTGCCTGTGAGCTCCTCCCACAATTTCTCGTCAACATCCTGGCCAGTTCTGATAGCCAATCAGTACTCGACCTAAGCCATCTCATCAGTCGTCCGATCCGAGTTGAAAGAAACAGGGGATGACGTTTCCAGATTTTATGCTATCGCTGTCATGTTTATTCTGCCAACAGAAACTCACTGGGGTGTGAGAAAAGCGACAACGATTATCTCTCTGATGAATGCATCAAAGACAATATTTCGCTATCTTAGTGCTGCAACTGCTCAAATGAACACACTGCCAACTACTTTGGATGCGAGTCACGACCAGGTGGAAGAAACAGACTATGGCGAAGCAAATTCCTGTCCTTACAACACCGAAACAGGATCTTATGGAGTTATTCTCCGAGCTGAAAGAGCTTCTAAAGTCATTTGAGATCCATCATCGGTTCCAGTCTCCATACTTTCCGATGAACTGCTACGAACGAACGTCTAACTTCTTCCCTCCTATCTCCTTCCTTGCCTCTGATATCCTACATTTAAAGTTTACCATCGTCTTTAAGCATCGTCTCTTTCAACACAAATGAATCTGTAAGTGCTGCCTTCGTCATCAGAGGCTTAAAAACTGCATACTTCGTAAATGTCAGAGAGAGTAGTCTGCTTTTGAAAACTATTTGTACTATTTTATTTTTCCGTTTTATTGTTGAATGTTTTTTAATCCTTCATATTTTTCTGTGGGCTGAAATGAGTAAAAAACAAAAGAACAACTAAAAAAGCTTTTACTGTGATTTTGTAACGTCAGTTGAAGTAAGTGTTCCATAAGTTTTAATGCCTTGGTTAACTGATTATTGATTTTTTATGTCAAAGTTGAAAAAAAAGAAAAGAAAACTTAATGCGCTTGAAAACACTGATTTGCCGTGCTAAGCAACAGAAAAAAAGATTTATTTTTAAATATAAATCGAATGATGGACAAATAAAATACTGTATTTTAAGTTTCTCTTAAGTTTATTTTATGTTTTTCTTTTCTTTTACATTGCTTAACAGAGCTTATAAGGAATAACAAATTTAATGGAAGTTTAGCATTACTACAAACAATGAATTTCGAATTTTATTTCGTAAAGAAATAGGATAGATAATAGTATTATTGCCATTTTTTTTATTTCTTTCAAAAGTGTATAAATCTCAAACACTTATCTTATTATTTTGAGTGATTAAGACATGGATTTTAAAATGTTTAGTTTTGATTTAAAAGTATCATACCCATGTGGAAAATTATTTATGATATTTAAATTATCATATTTTTATCAAAAATCGCTCTTGATTTAAAATTATCATACTTTTATCAAAAATTGCTTTTGATTTAAAATTATTATACTTTTATCAAAAATTGCTTTAGATTTAAAATTATCATTATTTTATTAAAAATTTCTCTTGATTTAACTCTTAACTGAGGCTTCGCTGTATTATATTTATTCAAAATATATTTTTTTTAAAATATTTTTTTACATATTTTTTTCAAAAAAATAAATAAATAAATTTTGGTATTTTTAAATTAAAAAAAAAACATTCTAATTGTTACTAAAAATCTGTTAAATTATTGGAATTATATTTGTCCTAAAATATTAAATCCAAAATTGATATCGAAAATTGATATCGAATTCAATAATTGATATCGAAAATTGAAGAAGTTTTAATGACGACTAACTGTTTCTTTTAGATCTAAATAACTGCAGATAAGTGCAAATTTGAAAAATTATTGTTTGGAAGTGAGCTGTATTTGGAAGATTTTACCATTAGCTCAGAAAAAGACATCAGTGTCTCACGCTGTATTTCATAACCATAAATTATTAAAAGGCTAATTATAATGTTTTCACTTATTTTTACCAAAATAAATTCAAAATAAAGCAAACGATATGAAAGATATATTTAAAAAATATGTGTCAAAGGGTTAAAATTGCTCTTGATTTAAAATAATCACATTTTTATTAAAACTTTATCTTGATTTAAAATGATTATACTCTTGTCAAAAATTGTTCCATTTAAAATTAGCATACTCAATGTCAAAAAATTCTCTTGATTTAAAATTATTATACCCTAAGTCTTGAAAAGAATATTCACAATAGATATTTTTATCTTTCTTTCCTTAATTCCTTTAAATGGATTAGATCGGATAAAATTCAGAGTTTCATCACATGCAACAACCGAAAGCAAGTATGCTGCGTCAAATTATGGGCAACTATGTACGATAATATGTATGAAAAAATAACAGAAAAATGGCGTCAAAAACTATGCCTTATATAGAAATAAAAGGCATAAGAAAACAATAAAAAATATACTCCCTTAGTTCTCCACATTCTAAGAAATTTCTGTGAAATTAGTAAAGCTGACCGTTAATCTATGCGGTAATTATATAAAGCTTCATAACTCAATTTAGGGGCGTATACCCATTTTCACGGTCATTACACCATCAAGTGACGGACAGAAAGGTCCCCTGTTTGAATCCCAGCCACAGTCAAAACTTCTGTTCTCTTTCCACTTTGGCACATTTCGACTCGTTCAACGGTTTGCTTGTTGATTTGACTGAGACTAAACTAACATCAAGGCCCGAATTAAAGATAATTCTATGTGAGCATAACGTTATTTTATGGTTTGTGGCTATATATTTTATGAGGAAAAACATTTTGGGTAAATCTGTATTTTTATGGTCACGTTTGCCTTACGGGCGTAAATTCATTTTTACGGCCAGAGACTGGAACTCTTTTCTGCCGGTCACTGTTCGTAATCTAGAGGTGAAATTTTCTTAGAGTGCACGGATCAGTAGGTCCTATATATACTTAAGGAGGATAAAATCCTAAAGCAGCTTTAAAGAGATTTTGAGGCATTTCTTCGATGATTCTGCTGTTATGTAAAAAAAAAAGCTTTTCTAGTGAATATTGTGCTCTTTTTATAACTATAATGAGTTTGCGAGAGCTTTTCATAACTGTTACATTAAGGTTGGTCCATTTTACGCCAGTGCCGTCTAGCTAATTATAAATATTGTTGCAAATGTTCATTATGAAAAAAAAGTTTGAGTTTCGTAAAAATGGAAATCATTTGCAATCTAAATATTTTATGATAGAAAAGCACTGCATTCTTCAGACTAGCGGTTTCTAATTTTTTTTGGTCACGGAACCTTAAAAAGTGGAGCTTCTTATGGTGGAATCCGGACTTTTTTTTAAAGCTCAGTAGCGGCTGTGAATATGCTAGAAAAAAAGAAGAAAAGAAAAACAAATCAATTTTAAGACATTTATTCTGAAGAACTACATTTATTGTTTCATTAATAACCATCTTAAAATCAGGTTTTGTACTAGGCATTTAAATTTATAAGTCTACAGTTGGTTTTTGTCGAGCAGTTTTTGTAGTATATATAAGTCAAAAACAATAAAATAAGTTAAATTATATTATTTTAAACAAAACTTTATTCAACTGTTAGAATGGTTATCGGAAAAATTTTTTTTGTTATTTTTTTTTTAGAATTTCGTTATTATATTGTAAATTTTAAAGTTCGATGAGAAATACTTATGCATATTTAGGATAAGAAATAGTTCCAAAATTTTATTTCTTTTTAAATTTTGCAACTTTTTTTTTTATTAAATAATTTCATAAAAATTACCGAAATATTAAATAAATAATATATTATTGATTAGCGTATTAAAAATTTCATAACTATTAACTGGTTAATAAAAAGTTCTAATGTGACATTTCTACGGAACTTTACTGCTATTGGAACATCTATTGGGAACTGTTGCTAAAGATAATTTGCAACAATTGAAAAATATTCGTTAATTTCAGTAATTGTTTTCTTGGACAGCGATGTTTGAAAAAAATATATAGTTTTTTTCTTCTTATATTTAAGATATTTGTTCATCTTGTAGAGTCTAGATAACTCTTTATAGTAAGATAGAACATAAAGTTTAAAGTTGGAGCTTTGCTCCAAGCTTAACACACTCAAACTGTTGTTCAACTCAAGTGCTTCGAAGAAAACCCTGAATTTTATTAAAAAAACTAGGCGGTTTCGCTTCCTGCTCGATCCGTCCGTTTACTACTTTCTGTAATTGCTTTCTCCTTAAAAATCTCAAATTAAGATATTTGCATCTGACAATATTTATTTTCGTTCTGTCTCACTCGCACTTTTTTATTACTTTCGATATCAATTCAAGTGCAAGCTTATTAAATAAAGATCTTGAAAGAGATTAATAAAATTTTCTGCAACAATTATTAAAAAGTATTAAAGCGAAAAAAAGTGAGTAATTTATTAATGCAAATAGAGAGAAAAAACTGAAAAAAAAGCTTTTAAAACTACAATAACTTTCTGACAATTTATACAAAAAATAAAATAAAAAAATAAATAAATAATAATAAATAAATAGTAAAATAACAAAAATTATTTATGAAATTTAAAAAAGAAAAAACTTTTTGTTGCATTCCTGGGAGCTGCAGAATGACCCGTAGAATATTTTTTAGAACAAGTTTAACAATTAATAATTTTCAAACTAATTATAAGGCGTTAAATTATTTTCATTCCATCGGAGGAGACGTAGCTTACGTTTTTTTTTTTTTTTTTTTTTTTTTTTTTTTNGCTGCATTCCTGAGAGCTGCAGAATGAACCGTAGAATATTTTTTAGAACAAGTTTAACATTAATAATTTTCAAACTAATTATAAGGCGTTAAATTTTTTTCATTCCATCGGAGGAGACGTAGCTTACGTTTTTTTTTTTTTTTTTTTTAAAACATAGGGAGGCATATTATTTGATTAATAACTCGAGTAACAAAATTTTGCGTGTGCCTAATCTAACGTGACCAAAATATCGTAAGCGAAAAGATAGAATTCGTTGAGATATTTTGTTCATATGTAAATCAATTTTGTGCAAGGTGCTTTTTTCCAAATTCCAGCCTAAAAGTTATTGTTTGACATTAAAATTCCCAATAAAATGATTTTTAAAATCAAAACCCTTAGCTGCAATTTTGTTTATTTATAATGTTTATTTTAATATTTTTTAGTTAATTTACTATTCCATTTTGCATAATTACGAAGTTAAGAAAACAGTAATAAAAGTATATTACTAAAAAAATTTGATTACACTTTTGTCATCGTTTATAAGTTAATATTGTCAATTATCAGTCATTTTTCATTAATGAAACCTTGTTAAGAAATAAATATTTATCATAGGTGAAAAATTAATAATAACTAAACTTTTAAGGCATACGAGACTAAATAATGCAATTTTAATTACTCTTCTTTGAATAAATTTAATAAATTAGGAGTTTTGAATTTTAGCTTATTTTATGTAGTAATTTTTTTTATTCATTTTGACGCTTATTCTAGCGTTTTTTGTCAACAAAGGCTGTATTTTATTTTTCATGCAACGTACTAGTTTGCTAAATAATAAATTTCCTTAGAACTATAATTATTTTTCTTTGATGGCTTGAAATATTTTCACTACCCAACTTTAATAAAAGCTTCTTTGATTGGAGCTAAAAAAACAAACAAAACAAAATATAGCACATTGCTCTCCGAAAAAAAGAAATTGTAAATAAATGAAAAAGTTGGCGTCAGAAATTAAAACGCGCCGCTCTTGAAAACGATATATTAAATGAGAAAAAAATCTAAAAAGTAAAATAATTATAAGAAAGACGTTAAAGAATGAGATTAGTAAGTGTTCTATTTGAGAAGATTAATTATTCAAGAAAGGAGATTTAGGTCCCGGATGACTGAACTGAAAGTTTTCCTGACAGTTTCTCGCTGAAATAGTTAAGCTTTTCTAAGCTTTAATTGAAGATTATAAATTTATGTAAAAAGTTTCACCAAACGGTATGGAACCTGTTGATAAGGTTGCTTATTCTAAAATATAATGACTGTTGCTCAAAATTTAATGACCAGTTTAGGCAATTTCTTATTATCTCAGGCAAAATGTCTTGCTTTTAGCTCGCATAGTCTGCCATAGCGGGATATTAGATATGAAAGCAGGAAAGCAGACACATTTAATTTTAACATTCGAGCGTTTAGCCTGTTTTTTTAAAATTATATTTTTGTTTGATTTGTAGATTGTTACACTTCTTAAGAAGAATAATTAATAGCTAAATAAAATAATTACAACATTTTTAAAAGTATGCAAAACTTTTCTTAGGTTTTTTTTTGAAAAATTAATGTTAACTTTTCAAAAAGCTTTTGCACTAATGAAAGAAAGCTTTTGCACTAATATAAAATTATTATTATGACAAAATAAATGCTACAAACATAAAATAATATAGTTCATTATTGTATTTAATATGAAATCAAATTTATATTTTTTATCATTCATGCTTAAAAGATCTCTGGTTTAAAATTACAATGATTTTTATCTGATCTGTTAATACATAGTTAAATGAGTAACTAAATATTAAGTAACAAAATTAAGAAAATTTATAAAAGCTTAAATTTACAAAGTTTTTCGTAAAGGTTTTGTTTTATTCGCTTCGTTTTCGATATAACTTATATGAAAATAATTGAACTCCAGTATGAAAATAAAATAATTGAACTCTTGTATGAGAATAAAATAATTGAACTCTAGTATGAAAATAAAATAATTGAATTTTTTTATGAAAATAATTATTCCTATCATAATTCTAAAATGACTAACACAATTACGAATTAGAAGGGAGTTTTAGTAAAGTAATGCTAACAATTTGTATTCTGAAATTTTGTAAGATGACGTAAGTTAAAAAAATTGTCGAATGTTTCTTTAAACTTTTTTATTTTAATTGTAAGATAAACTATATAGGTAATTGGAATGTTGCTCAAAGTACTTTCTTATACTCGTATTCGAATACCAAATGTTTTTTTTCCAGCTATAGTTTGCTCTGGTTGAATGAAATACCAAATATACAAACGGATACCAGAGACAGATTTATTGTAAAATAGGATGACTTAGGACCTTGCACTTTTTCTAAAGTTAAATGACATCTTACGATAACTGCAGTAAAAGTTTTTTGTGTAAATCTCTGATGCATTATTAATCTGTAAAACACTTGTCATTTCTGTGATTGCTGATCCGCGTAGACTTGAAAAAAAAAACTGTCTAATGATTGTTCTTTATTCGCTGTTTAAATTAAATATTATCTCATCTGATTTCTGGCATTAGTTTCGACAAAAAAGGTTGATATTCAGATTCTTTCTATAACAATCGCATTTAGGAGGAAATAGAATGAGGTGAATTGACACTTAGATTCCTTTCATTTAAGAGGAAATATAATAATGCAAGTTGATACTACGATTCCTTCTACAAACTTATTTAATAGGAAATATAATAAAGAAAGTTGATACTCCGATTCCTTCTATAATAAACTTATTTAAGAGGAAATGTAGTAAAGAAAGTTGATACTCCGATTTCTTGTATAATGAACTTATTTAACAGGAAATATAAAAAAGAAAGTTGATATTCCGATACCATACCATCTGTAATAAAACTATTTAAAAGGAAATATAATAAGGAAAGTTGATCCTCCGAATTCTTTTATAATTAACTTATTTAAGAGTAAATATGATAAAGAAAGTTGATATTCCTATACCTTCTGTTAGCTTTTACATTCTTTTATTTTTACAGACATACACATTATGCGTTAATAATAAGAAAACATTAATCATAAGAAAAAGTCGTTTGGTTGCCTAGAAACCAGCAGGAGTTGCAGTTATTATATCGGCAGACGATTCAAAACAATTATTAAAATTAACTGTTTATTGATGACGGAACATCACATTTTATCAGCCGAATCATTTTGCATTGAAGTCATTCTGATTAAGTGGAAAAGAAATAAAAATGAAGTTGCGTAAATAAATTCTCACCTATTTAAACGCAGGAACGTTAGTTTTTTTTTCCTCTCAAATCCTGGTCCGTAGTAAGGTTGAGTATTTCGGCACCATTATGTTAGCTTTTACATTCTTTTATTTTTACAGACATACACAGACGAACGATAAACAAAACATTAATAATAAGAAAAAGTCGTTTGGTTGCCTAGCAACCAGCTGGAGTTGCAGTTATTATATCGGCAGACGATTTAAAACAATTATTAAAACTAACTGTTTATTGATGACGGAACACCTTCTATAATAAACGTATTTAAGAGAAATTATAATAGGGTAAGTTGATATTCAGATTCCTTCTATAATAAATGTATTTAAGAGAAAATATAATAGGGCAAGTTGATATTCAGATTCCATCTATAATAAATGTATTTGAGAGAAAATATAATAGGGCAAGTTGATCAGATTCCACTCGCACCAACCACAGTGTTGACGTAAAATATCCTCAGTGCTATACGGATCATGGGTTAGAGTCTAGCTACGACTTAGAGTCTAGTTAAAAAGAGAAACATCAATCTTTTTCGAAGGGATAGTGAAAGTCAAAATACATCAATAAAACAACAAAAAAACCACGAACATGTTACTTAAAAAAACCTATTTTCATAAGGAAAAAACGTATGTCTCCTACAAAAAGAAAAAAAACATTATACCGTCACCGATCCGAATTCATAAGACCATTAGTTCGATCACCCCCTTCCATGGCTTACTGGATCTTATTAAGAAATATTTCCAGGACGATCGTTTAAGGACGTATGCCGCCGAAATTCACATACACAGAGATAATTACTACACAACAGGATGTCCAAGTAGACAATACACAGAAGTTAGAATAATTATACTCTTCTAACACTTTTAAAGGTTGTATGAACTATCTTTCTGAAAATAGTGAACATACATTTTACTTAGTTTGCAGCATTTAAATGCCCATTTCTTCTCATTCTCACACTTATTCTATAGAAAATTTTGAGTTGCACAATTCCTTTTTAACGCAGCATGCATTTACACTGTAAATCTCAGCTGATTCATGAAAAATAGATAATGCTTGTTGCAATACTACAGTAATTATTTATCACTCATTCATTGTGTCAAAAGTCGTACAGTATTCAAAAGAACCGACTTTTCCCTTTCAGGTAATTGCAATACTTAAAAGTATTTGAAAAAAGAAGTAAGTTGTTAAGAAATATATAATATACATTTGTTTTATACATTAAAAAATTTAAAAGAAACTTTCTTTGAGAAAATTTTTAAAATATTTGAAGATTTTGAAATTTTTTAAAGTTACTTCAGAAAAAAAGTAAAGTTTTTTTTCTCGACATTTTAGTTACAAATACTTGTACCTTTTCCTAAAAGAAGTAGCAAAAAAAAAAAAAAAAAAAAAAAAACAAGTAAAAGTTCTACATTTAGAAATTAAGGAAGTACAAGTAAATACTTGTACTTTTTCCTAAGAGAAGCAGCGAAAAAACATGCAAAAGTATTTAATTTAGAAATTATTAAAGTACAAGTAATCGTACTTAATTTTATTTTTACTTATATTACAAAGAACCAAAGTAAAAGTTTCGCCATGCATGCTGGTTTCACATATATTCTTTGTTTTCATGTATGTAGTTTAACCACTCCGTTTCATTGCCCAATTGAAATTGAAATGTATCTATAAATTTTACACACATATTTTTTGCTCTCATAAGTTAGAATATTTAAATACTGTTATGCTGTGCATTCGACTTAGCTACCATTAAATTTTATATGTTGCACAAGAAAATTCCTGGCGGTGACCAAGCTGGTCGCCAACGGTGTCTAGTATGTATTATTGGTACAGATTTGCACTAGGTCAATAATAGTTAGTATCATACAAAATTGTTAGGTATCAATAGTGCAGGAACAGTATTCTAAATGAAGATATGTACAGCGTCTTTGTTTACACTGAACTGTAAATTGATGTTTCTTATTTATTTATACTGTTCTCTAAATATGTGTTCAATAATTGTCTTTGGTCTGTGGTAGCCCAGTGGATTGAAAATAAGATTCCAGTCCAGAAGGACTGGAGTTCGACCAAAGACTCCGTCTAGACTCACCAAGTACCTGCGGTAGTCGTATGGTATACGTACTCGTAAAATCCGTAGAACCGAAAGTCCTGTGTACGGTCGCTAAGAAGTATTATAGATACAGGGATCTGAAGAAATTTTTTCCCATTCATATCTATTTCAAAATTGTGGAAGTGGCCTCACGAATGAGTGGATTCGATATGTCTGGGGCTTTGGTAGCTAAGGTTAACTTTCACCCTTGCGGTGCTCTCTTCTCAAATGAAAAGCGCACCTTTCTGATTTAATTCACAAGGGCACTAATGTGCTTGCCTAGTCCGATTGTGATAAAAAAGCAACAGCATCACAATTGTTTTTTTTTCCTAATATGCTAAGCCCTTACGACTGAACTTTATAATTTTCTTAATGGCAGCATTACAGATAGATTTCAATGTATCTTATGGCTTCTAAAATCAATTTAAAATGGTGATTTTAATTATTTATATTTACCGCACAGATATTATGCATGTAAAATTCATGATTACGTATTTTCTTTGTGTGTACTTTACTTATTTCCCTTATTTCAGAAATTTTTAGTTATAAATACATCTTGACTTTTGAAGGAAATAAAAAATAGATAGTTTTAATAAGTTCGAATTCAGAAAAGACTTCATTCATTATAAAGAAGTTTATCTTTTACACGAAATAAAAAATAAACTTCCATATTTAGTTTGAACCAAACAAAAAATGCATTCATAATAAAATAATTTGTTTTTAGTACGAAACAAACAAGGAAAAACCTCATCATTTTGAATATGAAAAAAAAGTCTTAATCATAATATAATAATTTATCCTTTGTAAGGAACAAAAAAATTCATTTCCTTAATATTTTAAATTTGAAAAAAAGAGTATGTACAGTTATAATAAAAACAAATTTAACTTTTGCAGGAAACTTAAAATAAATTTCCTTATTCATTTTGAATTTTAAAATTGTGCAGTTATAGTAAAATAAAATTTCATTCTTGCATAAAACAAAGAAGAATTATTTTATTTGCATAGAATCTGAAAAAAAAACATTCTCTTTTTTGAGAAAATAATTCTCATTTTTCTCGAATTATAGAAAATAACAAATTTCCATATTTATTATGAATCTCAAAATTGTAGTTGTTGCAAAATAATTCGAAAAAAATACAACATATTTTACATATTTAAAATTTTCAAACTGTGCATTTATAGTAAAATTATTTATATTATAGGCAAAATAAAAAAATGTGAAATAATATTTTTTTACTATTAAAAATTGCAAAGTTTATTGAATTATTATTAAATTAATCTTTAGCATGAGGCAAGAATAATTAATTTTATTCATTTTGAATACTAAAAACTGAAAAACAAATTACATTTTTAATAAGTCTATTATTTGTCTCTTACACGGCATGAAAATATAGTTTTTTACTCAAAAATAAGAAGTTAATTTATCTTCCTAATTTCGAACCAAAAAAAAGAAAAAAAGAATTGCAGAATCGATTTATTCTGATCTGGCTACTAAAAACGTATTCACTGTCTCAACTCTTAATATAAATGATAAATTCAAACAGATATAAAGATAAATATATCAGTTATTAAAAAGAAATAAACATTTCCCGGGAGATTTAGAAATGAAAGCTTCAACTTGAAGAAAATAAGCAGTAAAAATCAATAGAAAATCAGTTTCATTTTCTTGAGAGGCTGAGAGAGATTCTTTTTTCTAAATGTCTGAGAAAAATCTTTCATTAAGAGATATAGTAAATAATCAATTAATTTGCCTTCAGAAATTGAAAAATATCTCAGATATGAATGTTTTTTAATAAGCTTGGAGATGGAAAAAAAAAATGTATCATAATGATCTCATTTTCTTTATTTCAAATTGGCGACGCTTTAAGATTGTTGGCTTGTGGCGACATTTTGATGAATTTATTTAAAATGTCTTCTAGCACTGATGGAAAAAAATCAATACTTATATACTTCATCTCTTAATGAGAACTTAATTAAAATAAAACTTGAAAATAATCGTAAGAAAATAATTTCCTCAATAATTTGAAAATGATTGAAATAATCATTACGATGTGTTAAAGAGGATTTTTTTTTTTAGAAAAATAGTTTGGTAAGTTGAGATTTAAATATGTCATTAAGTTATTTTTTGCACTAATTATGAAACTGAAAAAGAGGATAAATTTCAATTAAAATAATTACTACGTGATATTTCTCAGCTTTTTAATTTGTAAAGTCAAAGCTATCAATTCATAAGCGGATATAACTTCGGGTGATAGTTTCTAATTTCATCAAAAAATATTCAATAAATTTATTTTAAGGAAGCTTGAACGATTGATTTTCTGTGGTTTTGTGACAAAAACTTAACCAAATCAAGGTACAATCACAAAAATTTAGCGAAAAAATGATAGTATTGATTGTTATGGATTTATTTAATCTTTCAAATTTCAGAATTTTATTTTTTTAGAAGCCAACAAATAATTACGAAAATAAATTGATAATAATCATGTTTTGGCATTTTTGATTTGCAAAAAAAATTAAAATTTCACAGTTTTATGAATGATAGTTTTGAAAAACTAAAAGATATTTTTAAATAAATGTATGCAATATGCTTTGTTATTTAATATTATTAAGCATACTTTTGTTAAAAGTTCGGCTTTGTTAAAAAATGTAAAAAAACAAATAATTTTAAGAAATTTAAATGTAAAAAGAAATAGTAAAAATTATATGTATGCTAAATTACAAAAGAAATTTTTTTTTGAAGTTTTGAAATGTTATAAAAATATATACTTTGTTAAAGAGAGTATCTAATTTATACCCCAAATTAATTATTTGATTAAAGCGGTATCTAGGAACCGAAATGCAGAAACTTGAATGTCAAAATCAGATACTTTTTTTTTCTTCAAAGAATTCATCCATAATCTTTCAGACGCCAACAAATAATAATTAAGAAAAATAGTTATAATAATCAAATTTTGGTATTTTTAATTTACACTAAATTATTTTACCGAGAAATGAGTTATTAAGCTGTGAAAAACAGTAAAATTTTAGAGTTTCCTGATCAATAACAATTCTGTGATGCTAAAAGATATGTTTAAATAAATTTCTGAGCAATATTTTTCAAGTCACTTAAGTATGCTTTTGTTGATTGCTCTGTTTTGTTTAGAAAAAGTTTGTGCAAAATTATAAAAAGCAAATAGTTTCAAGAAACGCGAAATTTAACTTTAAAAAAAATCGAAAAAATTATATGCATGATAAATTAAAATTGAAATTATTTCTTTTGAGAATTTTAACTATTATGAAAATATCTAAATTACACAGTGTCTCTAATTTACACCCCCATTTAATTTTGCGATTAGAGCGACATTTAGGAACCGAAATGTTGGAAACTGAAGTACCTAATAAAGAACCTTCACCCCCCCAAAAAAAATCCCTCCATACTTTTTTAGAATCCAACAAATAAAATATATGTTTAATGAAATTTCTATGTAATAGTTTTTACATCACTTAATAAGAAAGTAAATTTTAATAATAAAGTAAATCTTAATCATAAAGTGTGTTTTTGTCGAATGTTCAGTTTTATTAAAAAAAAGTTTAAGCCAAATAGTAAAAAAGAAAAAAATAGTTTCAAGAAACACTAAACTTAATTTAAAAAATGGAAAAATTATATATAAGAAATATCAATTTGCTACGAGAATGTGGCCTAGCATCACTCAATAACAGAAGGAAGTATCAAACCATAAACTTTACTAACAAAATACGAAGCTGTGACTCATACGAAGGTTCTCTCACGAAGAACCTTTGAAAATTGGTCCAAGAAAACCAGACTTAAAAGATCATCCACTTTACAATTTGATTCCGATATAAGACCGAGAGATCGGTCTCGAGCACAGCATCCTTGACTTCCTGGAAGAACCTGCATTCTCTAAGTGCTTAACCAAGAATACAACTATCAACACCAATCTCTTTGTTCCATGCTCCAAAAAGGAATTAACATCAGTTATCTTTAAAAAGGGTATGCAAACAATCAGTGGAATGCTGGAAAGTAGCCTTGTCCACGCATATACTGATGGTTCAGCTGACGAAACTATTCAAAAAGGCGGTGCAGCGTACACTTTGTAGTACCCAACAGCACAACCATGAACCATTCTTTGGGCACTGGTTCCATCGCCTCAAATTTCACCAGTGAACTCAGAGCAATGTACAATGCATTGCATGAATACATCTTACTCAAGAACACTGACAAATCCAATGGGCTAGTCATCTCTTGTGACTCCAAAGATGCCGTAGAAGCATTGGATAAAGATCAATCAAGGCTAGCCCATGATATCCAACACCAATTGGAAGAAATTGACTAACTAAACGAGATGTGTATTCTACAATGGATGCCCGCGCACGTCAGCATCCCTGGAAACGAAGAGGCAGATCGACTTGCCAAGGAATGGAGAAATCTCAATAATGAAAATATCGCCGAGGTCTCTCTTGAAGATGGTAATGCGATCGCAAGGTTCCGTCTGAGAGAAAACGCCATTAAAAAAGACTCGCAGATTTGTGAAATAAATGCAAATAGAAACCTTACCAAAACTATCATCCGCCTTAGAACGCCACTATCGAGGTATGAAGATCCTGGAAGATGGCAATAGTAGAACCTACCGTTTCTGCAGTAACTGTGATGATATTCCACTAACACCAAAACACATTTTTGACTGCCTGCCATTCTAAGATCCATGGCTCAGCTTGGGGAATTCTCCCCCTTTGACATCGAGAGTCTGTACTCCGACAACATCAAGGAGTTAGCCGGCTGTGTTTTGCACACTCATGGATATCTATAGTTCTCCCCATGAACACGATACCAACCAATCAAACCATCAATTATAAATAAGAAAAATTATTGTTAATAATCATATTTTAGGATTTTTAATTTCCACCGAAATAAATTTGCGAAGTGTAGTTAAAATGTAAAAAAAGTGAAATTTTAGTGTTTACTGAATAACAACAGTTCTGGAAAACTAAGAGATGCGTTTAAATACATTTTTATGTAATATTACGCTACTTAACATTGTAAAATGTACTTTTGTTGAATGTTCAGCTTTAGCTTCAAGAAATAGTTTCAAGAAACGCAAAATTTAAATAAAAAAAGGCTAAATTACAAATGAAAATTTTTTTTTGAAAAATTTAAATTTCATGAAAGTAAATAATTATTATTTATCAATAATTATGCAGAGCGTCTCAAATTTATACTCCATTTTAATTTTGCAATTACAGCGACATCTGGGAATGGAAATGTAAAACCTATTGAAGGTCAAAATCTGATTTTTCCCCCTCAAAGAATCCAAAATCTGCATTAAAAATTGCTGTTCCTTTTAAAATATTTCGAAGTTGACCCATTTTAGCCCTTGAGGAAAGAGGTTGTGGGATCGATTTGTGAATTATTGGATAGTATTTCGTAAACTAATAAACATGCGTTTTGCTTTACCTCGATTGGTCATTAATCATTCCGAGACGTTTTAGACATTATTCAAAAGTAAGACTTAAATCAACTCGATAATAACTCTTATGATTATTCATTTTAACTAATTTCAAAAATTTAAACTGTATTTCCTGATCAAATGTGCAATGATTAGAATCCTAAATTTAAAAATTTTAAACTAGCATAAATGAATGTTAAATAAAATTGAATGATTGTTTTATTATTCGTTATTCCTTTCAAGATTCAAACATTTATTGGACGGTCTCGAATATTTATTGAAACTTTTGCATGAATATTTCCAAGCTTTGGAAAAACGCTTTCTAAGAGTGAAAAACAAAATGCTTTTTGAAAGGCAGAGCATATTTTATTTCCTCAAAATTTTTAAGGCTTTTTGTTTTTCAATTACTTTTCCAGATTCTTCGACTTGGCGAAAAGAAGAGAAAAGAACAAATAAAAAAGAACGCCAAAAAGTACTCAACAGGAAAGTTATTGTTTTCTGTCTGGAGTACTTTTGACAAAAGTATTCTTAGCGTTATGACTGAATACTGAAAGCTTTTACATGAAAGATATGCTGGAGAAACATTTTAAAAAAATATGCGGGAACTATATATTTTCTTGATGCGAAGTATATATTTTGTTGAGACTTTTCAAATGCTTTCAATTTGAGTGCGCAAAACAAATGTATTCAAAATTTTAATATTTTGCTGCGTAAGTTTATTGAATAAGCCAAAGCATATTTTTGTCTGATTATTTTCATTAATGTTCGTCTAAAGTATTTCTAAATTTAGTCATAGTTCAATTTTTGAATATTGCTCATTTACTCATGGCTGTAGGGCAAAATTAATGAATTTTGTTACGGGTCAGTGACCATAAGAACCATTTTTATAGTTGCCACTTTTTAAAACATGTTGCCACTTTTTCAAAAGTCAAAATTTTTAAACAAATAAAAAAAAACTGGTAATATTGCTACTGTAAAGGAAATATTCTGAAGTATTTCTCAAAAATATGGGTCATTTTTGGAATGAAAAATATTTTCCTGACCACTCTAAATAGGTTTATCTAAAATTTAAATATTTCACATAATGTTTTACAACTAATAAAAATTTTGAAATTTTTGAATTTCGGATTTTAATTTCGAATCCAATAGTGCAACACAAAATTTGGGTTTATTAACCCTTTGACGCAGATGGGACACTGGTGGGCCGCAGATGGGTTATATATTTTTTCTGAAGCTCTAATTACAAGCAAAAATATTTTTTTGGTATTTTTTTAAATAGTTAGTAAAAAATCTGATAAATTATCAGAATTTTATTTGTATTCATATATAAAATCCAAAAAAAAAAGTATTTTGAATTTTTTTTCTTCTCATTTATATTCAAAAATTTATCAATATTTGATTTTGTGAATTAAAGAAATTTCAATGATGTATAACAGTTTCACATAGATTTAAATAACTGAAAATAGTGCAAATTTAAAATATTGTTTGAAAGTGAGTGGTGTTTAAAGGATTTTGCCTTTAACCATCTCTGGAAAAAAAGTGGTGATCGGATGAAAAGTGGTGCTGGGATTGATTAAAACTTTCCCGTGTTATAAATAAAACATGGAATCGAAAGTTAGTGTTTTGAAGTACATCTTTGGAGAAAAAAGTGATGATCGGATGAAAAGTGGTGCTGGGATTGATTAAAACTTTCCCATGTTATAAATAAAACAAGGAATTTAAAGTTAGTGCTTTGAAGCACATCTTTGGAGAAAAAAGTGGTGATCGGATGAAAAGTGGGGCTGGGATTGATTAAAACTTTCCTGTGTTATAAATAAAACATGGAATCGAAAGTTAATGTTTTGAAGTACATCTTTGGAGAAAAAAGTGATGATCGGATGAAAAGTGGTGCTGGGATTGATTAAAACTTTCCTAAGTTATAAATAAAACAAGGAATCGAAAGTCATTGTTTTGAAGCACATCTTAGGGGAAAAAAGTGGTGATCGGATGAAAAGTGGTGCTGGGATTGATTAAAACTTTCCCGTGCAATAAGTAAAATAAGAAATTCAAAGTTTGTGTTTTGAAGCACATGAGGGTCATCTTTGGGGAAAAAGCGGGGAACATTATTTGTTACTCAAATCTCGAAAATATATATTCTCTAATAATTATCATAAATAGTCTTTAACAAAATATGTACCATTTAATCAAAGCGATATTCTGGTTAGGTAAATATTTTTTTAAAAAAATGCCGTATGTTAGTCGCAATCTGGAAAATAATGCTCCCAAAATAATTATAAAATTTATAAGTAGCTTTAAATAAAGTACGTAGGAATAAAATAGAACCCAGAATATGTTTCGTACGGTAAAAACTTGTTAGTTTATATCAAAGACACGTTATTCACATTAAGTAAAACATTATGTAATAGCAATTAATGGGTAAATAACATGTTATTCACTGTTTCTGCATTCCATTAAGATGATTAAATAATTTAAAAAAATCACTTTTCATCGACGTATGTTATTCTGAGAATAAAACACTTTTCTTTTCGAATTCATCTAACTTATTTTCACTCCTACATGGCCTGCGTATACTCTCGGAAATTGGCATCATTGAGTAAAACATTATATAAAAACATATCCTTATATATAAAAAAGCATGCTATTCAACGATTCTTCGATTCATTGCATTAACATTATTAATTAATTTTACAAAGGCACTTTTCATCAACATAAGTTATTCTTAAAATCGAACACTTTCCTTCAAAGAATAAAATAATGACGCCAATAATATGTCATTTGACTCATTTTCACGCATACTCAGATATTCTCGGAAAGTGACATCATTACGTAAAACATTATGTATAAAACAAAGTTGTATATAGACTATATAAAACATGTTATTCACTGATTGGATTAACATGATTAATTAATTGCATTGAAATTATTAATTAATTTCATGAAATCAATTTTCATTAACATAAATTATTCTTTAAATAAAACACTTTCTTCCTAAGAATAGAATAATGATACCCATCATATGTCATGTGACTTATTTTCACGCGCACATAGCTTGAGGACGCTTACAGAAATTGAAAAAAAAGTTAAGCCAAATGAGTTTTACTTTACAGCTATTCTGTTATTATGTGGGTATTGTGTAGCTAACAGACTCGAGTTTCAGCTAGAGGGGATTCAGAAGAAGCTATTATATCTGGTAAATTAGAAATAGTTGCTTTAATTAAAAACTAATCGAGATGGTAGCTACAAATGTGTAGAGAATGGAGGAAGTTCAAGTTTTGTAATTTTCTTCTAAGGCAATTAAGTTGAAATGTTTTCAAACAACAACCCAGTTTATATTGAAAATGAAGAGTTTTAAGTTTATTGAGTTGAAGTTCGGAATAGTTTGTTAATTATATATTTTATTGGAAACTTCGTGACAATTGAAAGATAGTAATGATTTGGGAAGTATTTTCGAATTATAATTTAGTTGACTTGCTTCATATCTTGTAAATTTTTAAGTAAAACAAATAAGAGGTTTTAAGTTTACTTTCAAACAATAACATTTATTTGAAATGTGTAAATAACGTTTAATTAAAAGTATATAATAATAAGAGCAACGGAGTTTTAATTATTTAAAACTAGCCGCTTAAGGCGGCCAGCTGTCCGCCACGCTGAAGGTTTTNTGTATAGATTATTATTATGTATAGATGTATAGATAAGTAAATCAATTTAAAATTTAGAAAAATAACGCTTTTTAAAAATGGTCATACATATAATTTATTTTGTTTGAAATTACGAAACAAGAACTTTATACATGGTTTTCTTTTCAATTTTTCAGCTGATTCACTAATATACTAAGTAGCTGATTCAATATTTCTCTGGATTCTCTGATTCAATAAATATTTTTTATTTATTTTCAGAGTGATACACCTAGTTCCTGAGTAGTGATTTAATTATACGCTGATTTAAAAATTTGCCCATTCACTAATACGTCGATTCGCTGATTCTTCTGTTCATTGATTCATTTCTTCACTAATTTCACAAATTACAGATTCCCTCCTTTTTTGATTTGCCAATTCACTATGTCGGTTTATTGATTTGTTTTTTTATGATATCATCAAAAGAAATAAACCGAAAAATAATAGTTTAATAATGTATTTAATTAAAAAGACTTAACGTGCATTTTAAAAATAATATTTTAAACTCTACTTAGGGAAGAAATAGCTTTACTTCGTAAATTTTAATAAAAGTAAAAGGTATTATTATTATTTTTTATTTTTATTTCTACTACATCGTGTTACTATTTTTCAGAACACTACATGCAAAGGTTAAGAAAATTTAAAATCCACTAGGGATCAAGAAATATTAGGAAAAACCTTTACCTCTTTTTAATTATAGCATACTACTACTACATTATTGTAGCATTTTATTGGCTTATTAATAGTACTACAATAAACGAAAGGCTAAAGGCATGAGATTGTTTTGATGAAAAACACCAAGATTTTCTCACAAGAAATAAGATGTTTTTGTGTGTTATTCTGCCATCTTGTGAAAAACTTGGAACCTTAAGTAGTTATTCGGGAACAATTCTAAGAATATCTTAGATATAAAATTGTAATGTTGATTCCGAAGAAGTGCCATAATCAAGAAGGCTCAGTTTTACGTTAATATATCAGCAATTAGATAGGTAAAATAAACAAAATGGATTTAATTTGTTAATGAATGTTTCCACAAAATTTACATACTAGAATAGCAACTAACATCTTTGTTACACAAAACCATCTCTTTCAAAAAAATGAAAAAAATAATAAATCTATGCAAACTGAATTATTAAATTACTTGAGACAAACAGTGTCAAAAGAATATTCCTTGAATTCTAAACTTAATTAAACTCAGTGGCACGACAGCCCTAGAGGGCAAAGGCCTACTGTGCCCATCTCAGCTTTCTTGACCTTGGGCTCTGGGGTGCAGGAACAGATGTTCCGGTCAGGTGGTCAGCCGAAAGCGGAACCCCTAGTGTTTAGTTCCCAAGCATGCTTGGTACTCATTTATCGACCCACTGAAGGGATGAAAGGCTGAGTCAACCTTTCCCGGCCCGAGGATCGAACCAGGGACCTGTGGCACGAAAGCGCGAAGNGTTTCGATGAAAAACACCAAGATTTTCTCACAAGAAATAAGATGTTTTTGTGTGTTATTCTGCGATCTTGTGAAAAACTTGAACCTTAAGTAGTTATTCGGAAATAATGCTAAGAATCGCTTAGATATAAAACTGTAATATTAGATTCCGAAGAAGTGCCGTAATCAAGAAGGCTCAGTTCTATGTTAAAATATCAGCAATTAGATAGATAAAATCAACAAAATGGATTTAATTTGTTAATAAATGTTTCCACAAAATTTGCATACTAGAATAGCAGCTAACATCTTTGTTACATAAAACCATCTCTTTCAAAAAATAAAAAAAATAATAAATCTATGCAAACTGAATTATTAAATTACTTGTGACAAACAGTGCCAAAAAATCTTCCTTGAATTCCAGCCGTATTTAATTTCACACTCAGGAACAAACATGTATTTTCTACGTACAATGGATTGTGCTGCCATCTAGGGACAGTTTTATGTAAAACAGTCAAACTTGGTTATGTGTGGCTTATCACTATAATGATCAAAGCAATTTTTCATGGTAATTTTTCATGAGGGATTATATAGGTAACATCAGTGAAAACTATTTTAATTGTTATTTGAATGATTATTCTTTGACTTAATATTTTTGAAAAACAATTTCTATTACAACTTTTCTTGAAAAAAAATTTATACTTAGATTTAATATTAAATTCCTTGTGACAAACAATGTCAAAGGAATCTTGCTCGGATTCTGTCCATATTTTGTATGCTGGGGTGAACAGGTATTTTCTACCTTCTCTGGTCGCTCGATTTCTTTTAGATCAAATTTATACATTCCATTATATCCGCAAAGAGGCTCCATGTTGCTTTCCTTTTATAACTTCACGAAAAGATCTCTACATACATTATCAGAGTCACCTTTATCCATACTTTCTTGGTAAAAGCTATTCAAAATGGCGGTTGACTTCAACTTCAAACCTACCTTGTAAACACCGTTCGAATTTTTTCACATTCTTGGCATATTCTCGAAGACATCGTCTGCCGTTTATGAAACATGTTTTATTTTTTCTTCTTTCATCTTGTTGAGGGTAAAACTGGAGATTGAAAAGTGTCTCAACTGTGAAAGATTTTAGTATTATGCGAAAAAGAAAATTAATTTTATAAATTTAATTAAAAATTTCAGTTATGTATGATAGATTCAACAATTTAATAATAATTGTTATTATTACTACATAATAATTTATTAAGACTAGTTAAAAAAAGTGTACAATTATTAAATAAATTTAGAATGGTACAATTTTTAAATAAATTCTACTATTATAAAATGAAATAATAAAAAATAATAAAAAAAAATTAAATTTATTTTTGCATAGAAAAATGTAAAATTCGTGTAAAATCAGTCGGATAGTTACGAATTGAATTTCAAATAATTTCAAATATACGGCTTTTTCAAAATTCGATTTCTCGGGAATTATTCAATTCATTTTGTTAATTTATTTAAAATTCATTTTATATTTTGCCATGCAAAATTACATACTTTAAAATCATGTAAAAAACTTTACTATTATTAAATAAACTAATAATAGTTAAATTTTTAAATAAATTTGACTATTATAAAATAAAATAATGAAAAATAATAAATATTTACTGAAAGAATTTTTTTTTGCATGGAATTATCTTTAATTAAAAGAATTTAGTAATTGAAAGCAAAAATTTTTTTAATTTGCTTGAAATGTTATCAAGATATAGTGAAATACATAAAAAGTAAAATTAGCACGCATAAGATAAAAATAAAATTAGCATAAAATTCGCAGGGGTTGAAACTTCAAATAGCTCTTCTGACCGAACTATTGAGATCATATTTCCCGAATTGCTGCAATCCCCTATATATTGGGGGTCAGAAATTAAAATCTGTCGCGAAAAAAAAAAATTACGTTTATTCAGAGGAAGTATATTTTTGTGTCTGATTTCGTAACTTACTATATCTTCTGCACTAATTAATTAGCATATTTGAAGTCTCCCTCTTGAACCGTTAAGATTGAGTCATAGAACGTGAAACTCCCATCATCAAATCAAAAGTTATTCTTTGTGGTCTAATAATTTTTTTGCGCACTCTGCCTTTAATGTTAAATGTTATTTAAAAATATTTATACGCAAAACGCTCACTGATAGATCTTAATAAAATCATAAATGAAATAGAATCATGCGAAATCTTTCACAATTTTATCAATTAAATTTGACTCAAAATAAAAATTTAATTTATGGAACTGAATTTTGAACTTGGGAAGTGAAGGCATTATAGAATTATTTAAATAAAAAATAATTAAGCATATATAATTCTTCAGAGTAAATATAATTATGAATAATTTCAACTTTGGTGGAAAAAACTTTTTCATGCTAAACAGTTGGTAAGCAGTAACACTCTAGTGAAAAATTGGAATAAACTCTTGTAAATACTTTTCTAATGAATATGCAACAGGGCTAATTCACGGTTTTGTACTGAACATGATGTATGAAATTAATATATTTGTCATAAAAAAGTTTTGTAAATATCGTCTGAAACGCATCTCAGAACCAAAAGTGAATACATGAAATTAATTTTATTTATATTCTTAAAATTCCGTCTAAAGTTATAATTTCGATTTGCATCTCTAATTTCTATTTGTATCTACCTAATTTTAATTAATTTATTCTTAATTCAAGTAATTATTCACATTATATTATTTAATATCATTAAGATTCAATTAAGAATCAATTCAAATAAGAATAATTTAAGACAAGATTTAATTAAATTTGAAACTCATTTTTAGATCTTAGATTAAAATGAAATAAAAAATTTAATTAAATTTGAACATGGAGCTCCAATTGCCTAAAAAGTTGCTTTTGAAAAAAATTATTCTGTTAAAATATTTATCTTCGAACTTCAGTTCTTATATATACTAAAGGACAGTAATACCAGACAGATTTTTATCCACTTAATTGCTGGATTTTATTTCGAACACAATTCTTTAGAAAATGATTTAAGCAAAAAACTTAAATTCTTATTTAACCATATAGCAAAATACTTATTTTATCTATAAAGTAAGCTAATATGAATTTTATTAAGCTTTGAATTTACATTTGCATTACATGAATTTAAGTTATGAATTAACATAAATTTTCAAAAGAGTCTGAACTTTTTGTCTCAAGTGCGAATCTAAGATTTTTCCGAGCTATTTTTAAATATAAACTTTACTGTTACGTTTTTAAAAATATTGTTTATATCATTGAATTAATAATTTAAATGTAATTTGCTTCAAATTTGCAAGCGGAAATAATAAACTTATTATTCCACATTTATTAAATGTTTACTTAATTTTTGTATTTAAAAACTACAAATTTTCGAACAGCTACGAATGAATAAATATATGAATATCCCTGATTCGAATTATATCTTAAGTTACAAATACAGATTAAAAACGAAATCAATGAAATGAAGATACAAAGCACCCTTTAATAGTTTTTACGAAAATAAACTGTCTCAAAATGAGTATACAAGACACTCTTTCTGACAATTGTCAAAATTTTAATTAGATTCGCAATTTTCGATATTTTTATAGAAAGACCATGAGTTTTACAAAATTAATTAACAGCCAGTTCAGTTATATTTATTTTAGATTTAAAATGAAAAGTAGATGGAATTAATTTTGTAACAGTAACATGAATAGGTTTTGAATTTGTTTAATTCATTTTTTAATTTTGTTCGTGCTGTCTAATATAGGAAACACTAATATACAAGTTTCATCTTTAATTAACCTCTTTTTAAAAGATTTTATTTCAAAAAGAAAAAGTATTGTTATGCCTTTATTAATTAATTTTACATACTTATTTTGCTTCGAAAAATTTTTAGGTTGCTAGAATTTCAGTCATTATTGAAGAAAATGTAATTTAAGAATTTCTTAGAATAGTGTTATTTTTATAGTTAACAAAATATTTTTAAATTGCGTGTGAAAAGCATGTAATGACGAGAATAGTTAATCTTTAATAGAAACACTTTCTTCAAGTGATATTTCTATTTAAATATATTTGGGATTAAGATTAATTTACTAAAAGAAATTCATTTAGTCATTATTTTATTATTTTATCAAAAATTAATATGATACTGAATACTATTTTTTGGTGAAGATATTAAAAACTTATATCCATTGTGAAGAATTTGCCACAGGCTTTAAACTCTGAGCTCATAAATGACCGAATTTATAAATTCTGTCTCTATAAATGCCAATAAACTCGATTATAAATGATCAAATGAACCAAGAGAAAATTGTTTCCCAATGTTGGCCTCTTCTTCTTGACCCAACGCTAACCTTTACTGTTATCTTCATCTATATAAATAAATATCTTCATATATATAATAT